>NC_081346.1:36297264-36420090 GCF_029784015.1 Lycium ferocissimum
AGACTTCCGTAAATTAGTAGTAAACTGTGCGCCTCTATTCGAAATAATGGATACTAGAACACCATGGGGTCGTACTATCTCTTTGATAAAAAGCTTCGCATAATCTTCGGCTGAGTATGTAATTTTAATAGGTAGGAAATGAGCTGACTTTGTGAGTCTATCCACAATTACCCATATGGAATCATACTTATGCTGAGAACGAGGCAAACTTGTAATGAAATCCCTATTAATTACTTCCCATTTCCAAGTCGGAATTTCCGTAGCTTGCAACAATCCACTGGGCTTCTGATGCTCAATCTTTACCTGCTGACAATTAGAACACTGAGCTACGAACTCTACTATGCCTATCTTCATTCCGTTCCCCCAATAAATTGACTTAATATCATGATACAACTTTGTCGCTCCCGGATGAACAGAATAACGGGAACAATGGGCTTCTTCCAAAATCTGGTGACGTAACCCTACAACATCAGGAACACATATTCTGTCTCCATATCTAAGAACTCCATCTGCAGAAATCACAAATGATGATTTCTTCTTCTGAGGGAATGTGTACCTATAATAAACTAACATGGGATCCTCATACTGGCGCTCTTTCACCTCAACAACTAATTACGAAATGGCTGAATTCTGGATAGTATCTCCTTTATTGCCCGAGTCTATTAATCGAACTACCAAACTATATAACTGCTGAAGCTCACGAGCTAACTCCCTTTTCTCCAGTTGGACATCACATAAGCGACCCATGGATCTACGGCTGAGAGCATCGGCGACGACGTTCTCTTTCCCCGGACAATATAAAATGCTAACATCATAATCCTTCAATAATTCCAACCATCGCCTTTGCCGCAAATTTAACTCCTTCTGGTTGAAAATATACTAGAGGCTCTTATGGTCTGTATAGATATAAACATGAACACCATACAAATAATGTCTCCACATCTTCAATGCATGAATTACCGCAGCTAACTCTAGGTAATGGGTTGGATAATTTTGCTCATATTTCTGTAACTGTCTCGAAGCATAAGTAATAAATTTACCGTGCTGCATCAATACAGACCCCAATCCAACACCCGAAGCATCGTAATAGACAACATAACCTTCTGATCCTTCTGGAAGTGTCAGAACCGGGGCCAAAGTCAATCTGTTCTTCTTGACTCCTGAAAACTGTGCTCACAAATATCTGTCCATTGAAACTTAGCTGCTTTCTGAGTCAGCTTTGTCAGCGGTGCTGAAATAGAAGAAAATCCTTCTGCAAATCTGTTGTAATAACCAGCTAGACCCAAAAAACTACAGACTTCAGTAGGTGTGAAATAATGTGCCACAAAAAAGTCACAAAATTCAACCAGAACTCATAGTTAGAAAATTTTGCATATAACTTCCGAGCCTGTAGAGTTTCGAGGACAACACGTAAATGATCTGTATGCTCTGCCTCGGATCGAGAGTATACTAGGATGTCATTGATGAACACAATCACAAACGAATCGACGAAAGGCCTGAATACACTATTCATCAAATTCATGAATATCGCTAGTGCATTAGTCAATCCGAATGACATTACCCGAAACTCGAAATGACCATATCTAGTTCTGAAGGCTCTCTTCGGAATGTCCTTCTCTCTAACTCTCACCTGGTGGAACCCTGATCTCAAATATGTCTGTGAGAACCATTTGACACCCTGCAACTGATCAGATAAATCATCAATCCTTGGAAGTGGATACTTGTTCTTTATCGTCATCTTGTTCAGCTATCTGTAATCGATACACATTCACAAGTAGTTATCTTTCTTTCTTACAAACAACACAGGCGCTCTCCACGGTGATGAACTAGGCCTGATAAAGCCTTTTTTCTAGCAAATCTTTTAATTGCTCCTTCAACTCCCTCAATTCTACAGGTGCCATTCTATAAGGAGGGATAGATATTGGTTTAGTATCCGGTAGCACATCAATGGAAAAATCAATCTCCCGTTCTGGTGGAAGACCTGGAAGCTCATCCACGAATATATCCGAAAACTCATTCACTACTGGAACAGACTTAAGGGTCGGTGGCTTTGCTTCTGTATCCTGACCCCAGACTAGATGATAAATGCAACCTTTAGCAACCATCTTCCTAGCCTTGAGGTAGGAAATAAACCTACCTCTCGGAGACGTTGTATTACCCTTCCATTCTAAAATTGGTTCTCCTGGGAACTAAAAACGAACCATTTTCATTCTACAATCAACATTGGCATAACAAGAGGCCGACCAATCCATACCCATAATAATATCAAAATCTACCATATTTAACTCAATCAAATCAGTCATAGTATAACGGTCGCAAACTATAACCAAACAATATCTATATACCCGTCTAGCTATCACCGGGTCACCAACAGGTGTAGAGACTTCGAAAGGTTTAATCATATCAGGTTTCATCCTAAACCGACTAACAACATAAGGAGTAACATATGACAACGTAGAACCTATATCAATCAATGCATATACGTCATGAAAAGATACTGACAATATACTTGTGACAACATCAGGGGAGGACTCAAGATCCTATCCTCCAGCCAGTGCATAGATACGGTGCTGAGGACCAGTCATACTAGATGCTCCTCCTCTACCTCTACCACGACATGCTGGTATCTGGGAGCCTTTCCCTGGAGGGCATATAGATGATGAAGAACCAGCTGTTGATTCTGTAGGCTGGACCATGCGTCTACCACCTCTCGATAGACAATCACGCATAATATGTCCTGGCTGACCGCAGGCATAATAAAAATCTAACCTAATCAAAGACTGTCCCTAATGTAACTTACCACACTGAGTACATCGTGGTAAGGGTAGCCTCATCTTGCCTAAATCACCCCTACACTGAGAACCCGAAATTCTGGAACTCTGGCCCTGTTCGGAATAAATAGGTCGATCAAATCTTTGGCCTGCAAGTCGTGGAGGTGCACTAGTCGCTGAATGGCCTGAGTGCCTCTGATCCCCTCTGAACTCACTAATAAGACCTGAGGATCTGGCTCTCTTACTTTAATCCCTATCATGCTCACGCTCACTCCTCCACTGTTGTTGCTGTTGCTCCTCAAGATTCTGGGCATGGACCGATATACGAGAAATATCCATACCATCCTGAAGTGAGGCAATCAAACAATCATCAACCAAATATGGCCCCAAACCACTCACAAATCGGTGAACACGGTCTCCCATATCAGCAACCATAGCTGGAGCATACCTAGCCAAAGAATTAAAACGAAGGTTATACTCCCGAGCACTCAGGTTCCCCTGTCTGAGGTTCAGGAATGTATCAGCTCTGGCCTATCAAATCTCTGACGACAAGTAATGCCGAAGGAAAGTGTCGACAAACTCTTGCCAAACAGGTGGAGGCGCGTTAACCCCTCTAGAAGACATCCAGATAGCACACCAATGAACAACAACATCCCTTAATCTATAAGAGGCCAACTATACCGACTCAACATCTGAAGCATGCATTACCCGTAATGTCCTCAACATTTCATCTATGAAATTATGCGGGTCCTCGTCTGGTTTTGACCCAAAGAATTCTAGAGCGTCTAGATTAATGAAATCACAGACTTTGGCACTGACAACTCTATCACCATGACCTGAACCCTGCCGCTGGGCCTGAGCGGCTACCAACTGGGTCAGTAAAAGAATAGCCTCCACTCATCTCCTGACCTGAGGCATCCGGTGGAGGAACTAGGGGCCTTTGGAGCTGGAGCTGAGGCTCCTCTATGCTCCTCTGAAACAGTTAGAGTGTGAGAGGATCGAGATAGAACCTCATTTTGGGACTCACCCTCCTCTATATCTGTAGGCGGTACCCGGTCAGTCCTCCTATTTGCCGCTGACTTGCCCTTCTGGGCTGCTGTTACTTTTCTCTTCACAGGCATCGCTGAAATCATAAAACACGATCAGGAAAGAAGATTCCTTATAACATGGCTCTATCGCACGATCTAAGATGAGAAAGGAAGGTCAATCATTCCTAAATGCCCCCACAGCCTCCTATTTATAAGTGTGGCGCGCTTCACACCCATAAACAAGACTCTACTAGACACGGCTCATAGACACACCCTAGGACGAACTGCTCTGATACCACTTTTATCACGACCCAACCGGAGGGCAATGACGGGCACCCGGAGCTAACCCACTGACCACTTCTCATCATACTTCTCAAAATCACATCTAGGTGAGCCACATGGCTAACTCATAATAATCACAAACAGAAGGGGCACAAGTTCCAATGAACATATACACGTCTATATAAACATCATCAACGATGCCCGTTTGTACAAGCAGACAAGGCTGCCAAAAATGATATACAAAAATATGAACCGTTGAGGTTATGGAGCATCTAGCTATATACAACTATCTACGAGCCTCTACAAGGAGTGCGTAACATCATAAAGACTGGACAGAACCCCGCCATTCCCATGTATGTATACAAAAGAATAATACCAACTAAACTGCAGCTCCGGATAAAGTGGAGCACTTCTATGCAATCGCTGATGAAGAAGCCTAGGGGTCTGGTCTATCTCCCTGTCTACCTGCGGGTATTAATACAACATCCACAAACAAAAGAATGTCAGTACGAATAATGTACTGAGTGTGTAAAGCACGAATAATAGCATAATGAAAGAATGTGAATAACATGAAATGAAGAGTTCAAATTATACCTCAGAGGACGGCTGTCATGCATACTTAATCTGTCTCTAGAGAAAAACATTATCATACATACATATATAATAATATTGTACCCATTCATATAGGCTCGGTTTCCCTCATACCTGTCCATAACAAGGCTCGGTGTTCCCCCGTATATGGCCATAACAAGGCTCGATGTTATCCGTACCCAACTACAGTGGTGTGCACATCTACGTGTCGTACCCGGCGGACTATAGCACAGCTCGGTGTGGGAAAATACATACATAATATATAAAGCATGAATGAGAGTCCAAAGGAAACATTACAACTCCATCGGAGTGACACATTGTCAGTGAACATCCTATTACCCTTATGGAATCATCTTTATCACTGTATCTTCTCATTAGGGTCAACTGTCACGACCCAAACCGATGGGCCATGACTAGTTCCCGAGTTGGACACTCGTATACGAACCTGTTAGATATAATCAGACTGATACTAAGGACAATGTGGAAATATGTAAAAATATGTTGTAGACTCATAATGCCATATATCAGAATGAACCTGTCTCCTGAGGAGTCACACTTAACCAAACATAGCAAAATACGCAAGCCGACAAGGCTGCCAATATACACGGGAATATCCAAAACGAACTACATCTGTATAGCTGACCAAACCATATACATAACCCACATATGTCTACAGACCTCTAAGAGTATAACGAAGCCTATGTCAAAGGATCTATACCAAAATGACTCAAGCTCCGGAACAATAGAGCTCTCCAAGTAGCTAAGCAGAAGTCCTAGACCGGAGGATCACCGAACTGAGTGTCTGTACCTGCGGGCATGAAACGCAGCCCCCAAAGAAAGGGGTCGCACGAAAAATGTACTGAGTATGTAAATCATGAAGTACAATAAAGAAGATTATGACTGAGTAAAAGATGACAGGAGGCAAGTATGACAATCAAGGATACCAATGCATCTGTGCCTTATGAGATGAGAGTCATGCATATATATAATATACAGTACCCGACCCATTATGGGACTCGGTGAATGAAGTCATATATATATATCGTACCCGGCCCTCTGGTGAGGGACTCGGTGAAATAATCATATATATACCGTACCCGGCCCTCAGGTGAGGGACTCGGTGAAATAATCATATATATACCGTACCCGGCCCTTTAGTGAGGGACTCGGTGAAATAATCATATATATACCGTACCTGGACCTCTAGTGAGGGACTCGGTGAAATAATCATATATATACCGTACCCGGCCCTCTAGTGAGGGACTCGGTGAAATAATCATATATATACCGTACCCGGCCCTCTAGTGAGGGACTCGGTGAAATGAGGCCATAACAATGTGCATGAATAGAATATTAGGAGCAATCATGTACAAACTGAATCATCGTTGAGACTTGATAGAATAATTAGAATGAACCAACACTTGAGAATCAAGACAACTGTCATGTCAAGTACCACTGAGAACTAGAGTTCATTGGAGTCATGTATGTATGTCGTTCGCTCACTTTATGTAATTCATGCCAAAAAGAGGGAAGGGATAACTTTACATACCTTGAAGCTTATCTATGCGCTCAACTTCTACTTCTCGAACTCGCAAATCTACAATCAAGGGATTTCATACTATCGTTAGGATCGTTACCAAATGCTTATCCTAAGCCTTCAAATAAATCTTCCTAAAAAATCATGCCAACATTTCGGGCAAAGATCTCCTCTCGTTTATATGCCTAGCCCGTAATCCCAACTCAAAGAACCAACAACAACAAAAAAAATACCAACATTAATCATAATATTTCCAATATCAAAATACTTCATAATCATCCCACATGGTGTTTGTCCCATATTTCCACCACAGAATTATCTTAAAACTATTTAACAGCTCCACCTCCGTAAATAAACCAAGATTAACGTTAATAACAAGAGATTCATACCTTTCCCTCGATAATATTGCTATATCTTCACTTCTCCACCTTGAGCTTAAGCCACAACACGCCGCTATATGATATTGTAGTCGTAACTATACTCTGTCTGGGCCGGAATTCAGGAATTATATTTGATCCGGGCTAAATTTTGGTGTTGAGAAGTTGTGGGAGGTTTCCAGAATTTTTCGGGTGTTTGGGATGGAGAAGGCGAGGGTAAGCCCCCCTTATATAGAGTTCCAGAATCTGCCCAAACCGACCTAAAATTTGGTCAGCGCGTTCGTGGTGCCTTCTGGCGCGTTCGCGCTGGCTTAATTTTCTGCCTGCGCGTTCGTTCAGTAAAAAGGTCATAACTTTTGATCCCAACATCGTGTGAGGGCCCACAACCTACGGTTGGAAAGCTAATTCAATTATCTACAACTTTCATTTTTTGGTGTAACTCCAAATTCCAAACTTATCATGGCGTTTTGGCCTCCTCAAGTCGGATCATCCGAAACCGTATCCTTAAATCATCCTTTTAGAGGGCTTATGCTCACATTTAGCTTAAGGGTCCTTCTTAAGACTTGCTCAACTTCCCATGTACTACTCTTATAACTTTTCATATGTCCTTTATAAAACCCGTACATGTGGGCCCCACCTTAACTTACGGTTACGGGGGCTTTTCATCATGTAACATATGAACTAATTTACACCATACGATCTCCAAATGTCATATATATATTCTTATGCTCAGATCATGTAATCTTCATCCCTGGCCCGGGCTAGAAATTTGCTCAGCGCATTTGCGCCCTGTGGTGGCGCGTTCGCTCTGAGTTGGCCCTTGGCCTCCTGCACGTTCGCTCCACTCCCCAGCGCGTTCGCACAGGCTATTTTCTTGGCCTGCAATCCAAACTTGTAACGTCCATATCTCCTTATCCCAATGTCCTATTGAGGAGCGGTTTGTTGTGTTGGAAACTAGACTTCATGAACCTCACTCTGGGCTTTTGTATTGTCTCAAAACTCGTCACGTTCCAAAAGATGTCCTTCCCAATCCTTCTCATACATGATCGTAAGCCCTTATTACCATAATATAGGCGCATATCACTTCAGATCGCAATTAAAACAACTAAAACCTAACGAACCTCAATGTCCAAATCAATGAGGTGTAACATCAACTATCATAAGATGAGATCAACAACGAGGAACAAGATCAATAATATCATAAGAGCAACAAGAACTATAAGGTTTAGTACTTTCTAGGAAGGGAGTCGTCATGCAAGGCATTATGAATATCATGTATAAGTTCGTGACAATGGAATCATGCCTTAGGAAAGACGGGGTTATCCTTAACATACCTTTACGTCTCCTTAATTACTTAATGTTCTCCTCCCAAGCCCGCAAATCTACATCCAAAAGGATTCATACTAAGGTTAAGTTTTTAAAACACTCTTAAGTTCAAACTAGAGTAATTAGCAAGCTAACTGAATTTGTGCAAAGACTTTCCCTATTTCATCAACTTCCACCAAACTTCAAAACAACTCCAAACAATAATAATAACATCAAAAATACCATAATGAAGAAATTATATTCAATTTAATCTCAAATTTATCCAAAATCCCTTTCAAGTTCACCTCATAGTCATCAACTTCAATTCAACACTTTATGACTTCTCTTCTATAGTTCTTCCCTCTCTAAAACTTGCTAAACATTTAAATATACTTAATCATATAAATAGGATGAAGAAAATACCTTATAATGTAAGAACTTCACCTTACTCAACTCCTTCCAAGATCAAGTTCATCGCCTCCTTGAAGAGAAACAAGAACAATCACCTTCCATGGATTATCTTGAGGTTTTGGTGTTTGATCTTCTCTCTTGATGGTATTGAAGGTTTTGGAATATTGTGGAACCTTGAAGAACTCTCTAATAATGTGGGGCAATAAGTGTGGAGGTGGATATGAAAATGGGATCTTTTAGAACTTAAAAAGGTGTCAAATTCGCCCACCCGCTTCAACTTGCGGTGGAGATGCAGCTCAGCATATTGGATAGGCAGCCGCATCTCCCCTCCTATCCTTAGGGAGGAGGTTAGGAAGTGAGGCCAGCCATTTTGGTGAGTTTGCGACCAGTTTGCTGCACAACTAACTTAGTTTGCGACAACACACTGGTCCATAAACTCTGATTTTGGCAAAAAAGCGTTCTTTTCGATTCGTTTGACCTCCAATCCTTATGGAACCTTCTTGGCACCTATAAAAAACTTCATTAACCATGTATGGAGATTTATAACTCCCTCTCAAGGTGATGCTAAGCAATGTATAACTCAAATGGTACGAAATCTTCCCAAAACATGACTCCAATTGCAATTTCTTCAACGAACTTACTTCCACCGATTCATTTGACTCCAAAACCTTAAAGTACATACTTAAAATGATCAAATACCCTACTTAAAGTACATACTTAAAATGATCAAATACCCTCCTTAGTCATGTAAGGGCTTCATGTCCACTATAGGCTTGCGTTAGTTTACTCATAATGCAAAGGACACGAAATTTCAGAAGTGTAACACTAATAAACCCCTTACTCAACAGATCTTGCAACTGCTCCTCTAGTTCCCTCAACTCAGTGGGTGCCATCCTATAAGGACGAATGGAAATAGGACACGTGCCCCGATCCAAGTCGATACAGAAATCAGTGTCACGGTCGGGCGGCATACCCGGCAAATCAAAAGGGAAGACCTCAGCAAACATACTCACAACAGGCACAGACTCAAGGGCAGAGAATCAATACTAGTATCACGAACAGGAGCTAAATAAGCCAAACACCCCTTGGCCACTAACTTCTTCGCACGGATATAGGAAATGATCTTCTTCGGAGCGGGACTCGGAGTACCCCTCCACTATAATCTAGGAATCCTAGGCATGGCTAATGTGACTGTTTTGGAGTGACAGTCCAAGATCGCATGATACGGTGTAAACCAGGTCATACCCAAGATAATATCAAACTCTATCATATCTAAAATCATCAAGTCTACCCATGCATCATACCTCATGAAAGTAACCAAACAAGACTGAAAGACTCGATCAACAATAACGGAATCTCTGACCGGAGTAGATACAACGATAGGCACACCCATACGATCACCACACAAAACCCAATCAACAACGTACTAGACAGACACATAAGAATAAGTAGACCTCGGATCAAATAGTACCGAACCAGGTCGATGTCGAATAGAAATATTACCTGAGATTACAGCATCAGATGCCTCAACCTTGGGCTTACCCGAAAAGGAATAGTAAAGACCGCTACCACGACCACCTCTAGAAGCCTGCGAACCACCTCTAGTCTGATAAGAGCCACAATGGCCTGACTGAGTATCGCCTCTAACTGATGAGCCACTTTTGCCACTAGAAGGTACTAGGGCCCTCAGAGTTTGGAACCTAGAACCCTGCTGGGACCCACTCTGCACTTACCTGGGGCAATCTCTCATAAAGTGACCGGCGTCACCACACACATAGCATGCTCTTAGAACTGGAGGTCGATGCACGAAAGCTGATGAACTGGAGGGACCGGAACGGTCCACTGTACTGGAGTAAGATCCAACATAATACTACCCAGCTCCATAGCCACTGGGTCTAGTTGGGCCACTCGAAGAAGCACGAGGCCGATCGGACATGTACCGGGGGCCGATCGCTAGGGCTCGGATGACCGACCCTACCTCGGTAATTGGATCCACTGAAACTACCATAATGACGTGGCTTCTTCTCACTACCCTCTCCCAAAGATCGAGCCTTAGCAGACTCGACACCAATGGCATGATTGACAATAGCCTGGAAAGAAGACCCCATGATCACCAACTGAAGACAAGCAATATGAATCGGGTACACAAGTCCATTCATAAACCTACGGACTCTCTCCTCCTCCGAGGGAATCATCTGGGCAGCATATCGGGCCAAGAATAGAAATTTGGCCTCATACTCAGAAACAAACAACCCACACTATCGCAAACAGATAAACTCATCCCTACGCGCATCCTTCAAAGTATGCAGCACGTGCTTCTCCAAGAAGGCCTGATGAAATTGAGTCCAAAAAAGAGGGGGCGCACCCACTAGCCTGCTATCAATAAATTCTCTCCATCAAGTTTAAATGTCACCGTGAAACTGGAATGACGTGTAGTCCACACCATGAGTCTCAACTATTCCCATCTTGTAGAGACGCTCGTACATCTCCACAACAAACTCATAAGCTTGGTATGTACGCCATAGAAATTATGCGGTTTCATCTTCAGAAACCTCCCAACTAAATCCTGATCATCAACAGTCATAATCTGCACAACAACGAGCCTAGGAGCACTCTCAGGAATCTGAACAGCACCAATACGTGGGTCGATGGCTGCAGCAAGATGCATACCTGCAGTCTGTCCCTGCCCCCATTTACATCCAGCGATTTTTCCACGTTCGGGAAATTTGGACATAATTGTGATTTGTAAGAATAAAGTCATATGTTGATTGGGATTAAGGTATGTGTGTGTGTTGTTCATGAAAAGTAGTGGTGTGGAAATACGGAGGAAGGCCAAGGGCAAAAATTGGAATTTCGGAAATTAGTTTCGAGAATTACAAAATGAGATTTTAGCCAATTGGGCTCAAAGGAATAAAAGGAAAAAAAATGAGGCCCAAAAGTGGGAAGCCCAACCGGCCAAGGCTAGCCCAAGTCCATGGAAAATTAATTCCATGTGACAAATTATTAAGGGGAGCTTATTATATATAAGTGGTTATCCATAGAAGTTTCAAGAAAAATAAAGAAAAGAAGAGAAAACAAAGGAGACAAGCAATCGGCCGAAAAAAAAAAAGGAGAAAGAAAGGAAAAAAAAATTCTTGGAGCTTCAATCTTGATTCAAAAATCTCATCCTTCTTGAATTCTTGACAAGTGCAAGACGCTCTTCGACGTGGTATAATTAGTTAAGCGAAAGAACGACGTTTGCGAAAGATTGAAATTTGAAGAAAAGGTATGAATTTCATGTTTTAAGTTATGGAATGAATTTATATGTTAGGATGATTAGAATTAGACGAGGATTATGAAAGTATGACGTGTGTGTGCATGGCGTGTGTGCATGTGAAATATGGTTGTGGCCGTGAGCCATGTGGGGTGGAGAGGAGTGAATTTGATTTTACTTAGCTTGTCAATTGTGTTGTTGTGACCTTTGTGACGTAAATAAAGGCTTGGCAACTCAAGTTGGCGTTGAAATGGCATGTATGTCGTTATGGGAAATTATATGATTTTATGTGGTTTTTATATAATTGTGGAAGTAATGGTTTAAGGTGTGAATTAATGTTGTTGTAGAGGAAATTGGAAGATGACAATGCAATTTTGTAATTTTGTTGCAATTGTAGGAAGTTGGGGTGGAATATGGTTTGATGAAAAACTTGTGTATTTAGAGGAATAATGAGGAATGTGTTTGAAACGTATTTGAATGGTCTCGAATTAGTAGGTAAATATGGAAACGTCAATATTGGATGAAAAGTGTGAAGTTAGAATGGAAGTTGATGTATTATGTTGAGAGAAAGACTATTTATGTTAATATGTGTTTTGTAGCGCTTATTGATGTTGTTGATGTTGTTGTTGGGTTGTTGTTGATTGTTTTGAGCCGAGTTGAATCTCGGGATGCTATATGTATAGGAGAGGTGCTGCCCAAATTTCGTAAACAAGAAAGGGCCAAGAATGAATCCCTAAAGACCTATAACTTACCATTGGTAATTGTGACCATTTGCGGATTCCGGACGAAACGGGAATTGAGCTCAAGCGAGCATAAGACACCCGTAAGGTATGTGAAGCTATCCTCTCCTTCCTTTGGCATGTCCTAGGTGTACTAGGCTTGAATTTGAGCCTGGGGTTATTCTCCTCATCGAAATCCGATTCTCGAAATGGAGCACTATTCATTCGGTGCGATTGAACTAAAATCCTTATATCTTGTTGGAAAAATGCTCAAACGTTCGTAACTTGCAGAATGTAATCGAATTGCCTTGAAACTTCCATAAATGACTCCATTAAGCTTAGTATATGTAATTCGAGTACGCCACCTCCGTTGACCCGGGCGGACCCGCTATTCCCGCATCTCCGCCTACTTTTGTTTTATTTGACTTATTTTTGTACCACAATTGAAGGAAAACTTTTGGCTATTGCCCTAACTATTAAGCGATATTTTATAAAACTTTCAAAACCACTCCGAAGGGAGTGCGATATCTTATTATTCAGATTTTCCAAAACCACTCCGAAGGGGGTGTGAGATTTTATTATTATTATTACTATTATTATTATGCCCGAAGGGGCTAGGATTAGTATTATGTCACGAGTGGCATGCCCGAAGGGGGGGGTAGCCGTATGCCACGAGTGACATGCCCGACGGGGCTAGGATTATTATGTCGGGGCCAGCATGTCCGAAGGGGCCAGGATAGACGTATGTTGGACCGGCATGCCCGAAGGGGCCATCATTTTATTCCGGGACCGGCATGTCCGAAGGGGCCAGGATAGACGTATGTCGGAATCCCAGACACCCGAAGGGGATTACTAGTATTATTATCATTGTTGTTACTATTGTTATTATCGTTATTGTTATTATTATTAGGTAGGAAGCGGCGTCCGAAGGGACTATTTTATTTAAATATTTAATTCATGTCGTGTAACCTAAACTTGCTTTTCTCGTTGTACTTTTCTCGATTTACGCTTCGAAAGAATGCTTTACATACTCGACACCTTTCGTACGACCCCTTTCTTCGGGGGGTCGTTTCATGCCCGTGTGTTCGTGGACGCGACCGTGACTCCACCGCTTAGGGAAGGCCGATCGAGAGTCGATGCCTTCTCTTGCTCCGGAGGCTCGTTCCCGTGTTGGTATAATTTTGTGTATATATTTACAGGTCATACTCTTTAGAAGTCTGCGAACAACGTGGGTGTCGAAGTACCGTTTGTCTTGTCGGTCACTATATTATTGTACGTGCTAGTGGCAACTTCTTCAGTTTAACTTGTCCTATGTCATGTATATATATGTATAAGATGTTTTGGGATGCCTTGGGCTACATGTCAGTTTTGATATTTCATTTACAAATTCTCGTTTTAAAAAAAAAAAAAAAAAATTGAGTCGACGTTTAAGGGTCCGCTCGACTCTGATGAGGGTCGGGTGCCCGTCACGCCCTCATAAAGATCGGGGTGTGACACCTGCTCGGGAGTCCGTACCTCCACTCGATTCTGAGAACCGCCACCTAGATTAGTGGCACCCCCTACAAAGATGCTAGCCATCTGAATGAAGAAGTACCCGGGACATGATATCCTGAAACATGAGGTCAGACACATTGTTAGGGTGAGTCTGAGCTGGTCTTGTACCATCCCCGACTATCGGTGCTGCCTCCGGTTGCTGCTTTGGAGAGGCTGAGAGTACTCGCCTATGTCCGGCTACAGGGGCTCCACCCCTAGATGGTGCTACTCTACGGCCTCTCGCTGCTCCTCGCCCTCTAGTGTCTTCCGCATGAATGGGCTCTGGCACCTCATCCCTCGCTATCGTAGCTCGAGGCCTTACCATCTGTGTGAGAACATAATTGAATCAGATACTAATTTGCAAATTCAAGATGCCAATTAAAATAAAGTAGCACGAAGGAATAAAAGAAGGGGAATTTTCTAAAGTCCAATAGCCTCTCGCAGATAAGTACGGAGCTCGTCATACCGATCCACAAGACTCTGCTAGACTTGCTCTGGTACTTATAGATCGGGTAACCTAGGGCTCTGATACCAACTTGTCACGCCCCAACTAGGGAACGTGCGAGCACCTACAATTTTCCCACCTTGGTAGGCAAAACCTTCCTCATGCAAGAAACCAACATTAAATAAATAATGAAAACCCATTAATAATATAGTAAGTCCGACATAATATATATATATATATATATAATACAAATAGTAAGTGCGGAAGATAGACAACTCCCAAAATCTAGTTTGGTCAATACAAGAGCTACTAAATACTACTATAAGTCTGAATCGTCTCGAAATAGAAATGGGACAATAAGAAGATAGAGTCTTGGGCTGCATAGATCATCTGTAGATCACCCTTAGAACTCTAGGAACGTCGCCTCGGGACCAGTCATGAGGTGTGGAAGTCTCCCTAACAACGAACTCTGCACTCATAAAAAGAGCATAGCAAGGTAGCATCAGTACAAAACACTGTGCTGAGTAAGCATCATAAGCCGACAACAGTTAGATCATGCGTGCAAGCATGGAAATGGAAAGATAATCATGGTCACAGACAGATACAAGTCCAAGTAGTACGATCAACTACCAAACGATGTCCCAGATATTCACTAGTCCAAACATAACCATAATAATCACCCAATAATTCAAATATCACCGATGATTAATATCAAACCAAGTGACAATAAGCACGTGTAATGATACACACATGCTCCGGGGGGACAATGTCCATCTATCGATAGTCATGGCCCATAGAGGATCGCTAAGTCCATGTACCGTCATTCCGTATCACACAGCCTAGAATGACTTCTTCATCCAAATCGATGCTAACCACTCTGTATCACACCACATAGAGATGGATACGCAAATATAGCAATGTCGCATGAATCGTACTTACCTCCGTCATCACCATCTTCCAATGTCAAGACGTAGACAGATATATTATGGATATGAGAAAGCATGTCAAGAAATGAGAATATCATTAATAGCATATGGATTCCAGTCAATTCATATAAGTACAACCATCATAGTTGTCACGACCCGACTAGGGCTATGACAGGCACCCGGGGTTAACTACCGAGCACCACTCATTCTATTACTCATCCTGTATTCATTCATAATTCTTATGCTCAAAATCATAGAAAACCATTTACATTTGAAACATATACACTTTATATACATGAGCCCTTTAGGCTATCAAAATAATACACATATACATATACAATAAGAACTGTGAGACCATACTACCCACGCTGCGTATCTACTAGAGTACTAGATATATAGACGGGACAGGACCCCGTCATGCCCAAGACATGAATAGATACATCAAAAGAATAAGTCAATGGCACCTCCGGAATAATGGGGTGCTCTCAATCAGCTAATAGCTCCTACGAGTCTGGATCATCTCCCCGTTCACTCGTAGGTATGAACACGTCGTCCAAAGAAAAAAAACGTCGTACGAACATTGTACTGAGTATGTAAGACATCAACAATAATAACACATCAATGAAATGAGGAGCAATCTGTAACTGACTGTGAATCATAAAAGAAATAATGCATGCTGACTTAATTTCATAATCATCATCATATCATGTATGCATATATGTATAAACTGCCCGACCATATAGGTATGGTGTGATAATCATTGGCATTAGCCTGCGTCCAGGCCTCCCGCGTCCGGGGTACCATCTCATGCCGCCCACTAGTGGTGTCTGCCCATGCCATCTGGCCATGGTGTATACGCTGCCCGCCTTAGCGGTGTCTGCCTGGCCATATAGGCGCGGTGTAATGTCATCATCATATACTCATCATCTTATGCTTATCATAATATATTCATCATAATATACTCATCATAATACATGCATGGAGACTCAAGGGCAACTATACTTCATCGGGGTGACATAAGGTCGTGAACCCCCAATTACATTATTGGAGCATTTATAAGTATTCTGCCTAACCTTGAAGGAATTAGCATATAAGGTGAGTGTATTCAATAAACAACGTCAATGGATTGTAGATAACATCATATCATGAACTCTAAAATCTTTAGACTTAAGCTCATCATCATCATTATCATATTCGTAACATATATCTTATCTCATATGGCTATTCATGAACATAGACTCTTAGCTTTTCCAGAATGTAGGAATTTCTTAAAGAAGGAGGAAAATCATACCATAAGATTCATGCCTTAGAAAGAAAGGCCTAGCCTCACATACCTTTGTCGTTTAACTATTCTATTGCTTGCTCGTTTCCCTTCAATGCCCACGTCTTTACCTTCAAGGGAGTTCATATCGACATTATCTAAACAATTATAAAGACGTGCTTATTAAAGCTAAAGAAAATTGGGCAGCATTTCCTTTGTTTATACAACTTCCTCCATATTCCATATCAACTCCCAAACATTCATAACAACAATCACAATATCATAAACAACAATCATCATTCACTTACATTATCCACATTTCACAATTTCACTTCAATTCTCCAAAATCATGATCATAGTTCACTATCATGTTCTTTCATAGATAATACTCATTCCATATTCTAAATGTCATTCATAACCAACTTACAATCATAACATATCCATATTCATGATTCATTCCAAGCTATGGCTCAACAATGACACTATTCCCACATTTATGACCCATTATATATATTCTTCTACAATCCAAGTGTTTCAACTTTCCAACACCTCAAATAACATGGAAATACCATAAGACTAACCTTAGATAGTGGAAGAATAAGTCTTGAGTGGAATACTCTTCTTGCACCCAAAACCCTCGTTCACTTCCTTTGAATTTCTTGGCTTGGATGACTTTAATGTGTTTCATACACTTGGTTCACTTGAATTCTTGGTATTGATCTTTGATTTCCTTTGTTTTCTTATAGATGAAGTATGTGGAACCTTCTATAGGTCTTGAGAGAGATGAAGAAATGTGGGAAATGAAATTAATGAAGTGAGACCAATTTTATATAATTGAACTTGTTCAGCTAGTCGGGACTTCCACAGACACTTATATGGTCCGTGGAACATTGCACGGCCCGTGTAAGTGGTCTTGGTTCACCACCAAGCAGTCATCATCTCTGCTGGGTGTTATACGGACCCTTATACGGACCGTATAATTCGGTCGTATAACCCCTTTCCCCTGAAATGATCTCCGTCGTTCGTTTGATCTCCAATCCTTATGGAACCTTCTTAACACTTGTTTAACACCTCAATACCAATCTAAGGAACTTTATAACTCTTCTCCAAAACGTCATTAAGTTATCATTAATTTGATACTCGTAAATCTTGCCCGACACACAACATATAATTTGCTTTCCTTAACAACTTTCTTTCCTTACCTTAAATGTCTTTAAAATCTCGTTTAGGGTCATCAAATGCTATCTATTACTTATCAAAATGTCGTATACATCATACCCTTCGATAGGCTATTCACTGTACGCTAACGGGAAATTTTTCGAGGTGTAACAATAGTACAAGTATCACATGAATCCATTCCTTCCAACTAGTCTTCCATATTGCATATAAACCACCCATTCACATAAGATAAGTCAATCATAACCTAGCGATTCTATAGGCCAGTTCCCGAACACACAAGTCACACAACAAAGATCAATCTAAGAAATCCATCCCAAACTTCATACCCGAAGGTTCACATGATGTCTGCAACAATTCCCCAGTACTACATACGAGTCGCTAACCAAGTCTAACTAAAAAGGTAAGCCATAACCTACCTGGAATGCCGAACAGGAATCACAACAAATCACGCGAGCGCCTTGCCCTTCCTCAAAGCCTCCAAATACTCAAGGTCTATTTATAACGTAATATAGATTAGAAATCAGGAATAATGATACCCATATTGCTAGGCGTTCAATTTGGTTAACTTAAGCCTATGGGATTTGGGGAAACGGGCCCACAAAGGCAAACGAAAAATTCGAAAGTGAAACATGCAATTCAAGTCTAAGTGATCAAACAATCAAAAACCCATTAATCAATTCCCAAAACAACTCGATATTAAGCTAAAATCGTATTTAAAGAGAAACCCCCAATATTGAGTATGAACCCTAGTTCTCGAATTCATTAATTTGTTACTAATAAAGAAGGATTCATATTTACAAAGCTATTTCCCTACAATTCCATTCTAAATAAAGCTTATTCCATCAACAAATCAAGTTTTGATAGTCAAAAGTTCATTTAAGAAAGAAACCCCAATAACCCTCTTTAATCCTTATGTTATTGGAAAACTCTAGCATGAATTAGGGAGTTAAAAAAGGTGGATTATGAATCATAAATGAAGAATAGGGTTAGATGAACTTACCCCAATGAAGAATTTCCTTAGAATCTCTTGTTTTGCTCCCAAAGTAGCTCTAGAACCGAGAGTAATGAATCAGGAGTGATAGGGTTTGAAAAAGGATTTAAGTCATTTAAGTTCCCGTCGATTGCTACAACGGTCTGCAGTCTACTACGGCGGAACCACTGTAGTAGTGACATGACCGCCCTAGCGGTCACTCACAATCTCGTTTAGCTGCTCTAGCGGCAGGGTCATCGCCGTAGCGATACTGCTGCCGCTGTCCTCTGTCGCCATGGCGACGCACCTGACACCAGAAAGTTATCAATTCCCCAAGTCTCAACTCGAAATCCAACTATCACCCGAGGCCCCACAGACACAAAACAACCATGCATAAATACATAAAACGCGCTTCGAACTCGCCCGTGGTCTCGGATTTCCCAATGGGGGTCTCGTTGACCAAGTCAACCCCTAATGCCCCAAAACGAACTTTCCATCCTAAGTCCCAAAACGCACTCTAATGCATTGGGAACTGAACTGAACATACTTGCAGGTCACAAACGACCATCCATACCTCTCGAAATGGACGAATTTCCAAAAAAGGTTCGTTTACCTAAAAGTCAACTTTGGGTCAAACATTATATGCTCAAAGACTTATTATCACAAAAACTCATCTAATATTCATCCGATGACCACAAAAATTGTACTACCCATCCCCGCAATGTCCAAATAGGTCATTGCATGGGAAGCTACTAGGGCCCTGGCATTCGCTGTCGGGTTGTTGGGTACTATGATGTTCCCGGAAGATGGATCTTTAGCCATAAATACCCGGGTCATCTCAGTTGTTCATGCCATCTTCCACAAAGGCAACTAAGGATCAGGAGACCCGGTATTTTGACATTGTCCCTATTATCTTAGCAGACATATACCAAGCCTTGGATATGTGCCGTAATCATTTCAGGTACTTCTACGGGTGTAACTTGTTGCTACAATGGTGAAATATCAAACACCTCAACACGGCCGAGAGAGTCCAGTGTCTAAGCAACAACAATAGGATAGACTGCCACACAAATTACTCTCTAAACCTCGGTTACATGTCCAAGCAGGATTGGCCCTTTTTTTCTCCTAATTACCCGAAGATCAGATCTAATGGATGTTCCCTGTTTTCATCTCCGGGAGAGTAGTGGTTCGAGGTAGGAAATGCCCATTTGTACCGCTGGTCGTCATTCTAGGGATTCTCCCTTACTACCCTTCCCGAGTTTTGTGACAATTTAGGAGAAGGCAAGTGATACCACAAGTAGGGAATACTGAAAAATTCACACTTGAGCATATAGATCAGAGAATCCGAAATATCAGAGAAATAATCCGAGAATAGAATGGTCTCCTGACTTTAGGCCCAGACACCTTAGTCCCCGATAGGTTCAGAGCAAGGTGTGACCTGGGATATCACATTTGGCTAAAGGGTCAATTAGCCGGCACAGCCGTTCCAGGATCGATACTTCATGACACTGTCCTTGATAGATCTGCAGAGGCCGAGGCCAGTGTCACGACCCAACTAGCGGGCCATGACGGGTACCCGGAGCTAGCATACCGAGCACCATCTACCAGGCCTATCATCAAACTCAACTTGAGCCTACACCATTCCCAACACACTTTATCATGAAACGAACTTCAATTACTCCTCAAAATAATCATATTTTTACAAGGCCACGAGGCTACAAACTAATATACATGATGTATAGTAAGAAGATCATGAGATATCTACTACCCACACATATGTATCTACGAGCCTCTAACTAGAGTACTGAGATTATAAGGACCGAACAGGACCCCACCATGCCCCAAATATGTACACAAAATAATATACCAATAAGCGGCAACTCCGGAGTAGCGGAGTGCTCCTACAAATCTGCTGAATACATCTCCTAAGCGTCTGTGCCATCTCCCTATCTACCTGCGGGCATGAACACAACGTTCATAAAAGAAAGGACGTCAGTACGAACAATGTACTGAGTATTTAAGGCATGTATAATAGCATAAGCATGAAATAAGAGAACATAAAATAAAGAGATAACCTGTAACTGATTTCCTCTTAAGGCGGAGTCATGCATGCTAACTTTTACTTTAAAACAACATAATAAACATATGCATATACATAAACTACTTATCATCATCAGCCCGCGTCCGGGCCTCCCACGTCCGGGGTAACGATCTCATGCCCCCCACTAGTGGTGACTGCCCGGCCAGCTAGGCTCGGTGTTATCCATAAGCCGCCCACTTACGCCTAACGAAGTAGTGTCTGCCCGGCCAACAAGACACGGTGTAATCAAACACATACATAACATAAAGCATGCATGGGAGCTCAAGTGAAAGCTATAACTCTATCGGAGTGACGTAAGGTCGGTACCCTCCGATTATATTATGGAACAAGCATCATCACTATGTCTCACCTTGAATGAACTAGTGTCATGAGGTGAGATGGCCAACAATGAATAACATCAAGGATTTTATGAAATAAGATCATTAAGCTCAAAATAGCATCAATTCATAAGCTTTAGAATTCTCTAGAAGTAAAATCATCATCATCATCATTATCATAGAACACATCTTATCTCTTTCTCACAAGGAGCTCTTAAGAATCTTTAACTTTCATCTTTTGGGATGTAAGAAGGTCATGGAGATATAGGGAGGAAATCATAATATAGAAGTCATGCCTTTGAAAGAAAGGGGGCTAGCCTTAACATATCTTTATGTCTTCTTAATGACTAATCCTTCTCCTTCCAAGCTCACAACTCTACATTTAAGAGAATTCATGCTAAATTAGATCATTAGAAACACGAACGAAAATTGCGCAAAGATTTCCTTTATTCTGACAACTTTCTCCATATAATAAACAACTCCCAAACATCAATAGCAAAACTCATAATATCATAATCAATAAACTTCTTTGAGTTGAACATTGTTCAATCCTCAAAACTTGTTTTCCAAGTCATTCATAACCATAATTACAACACTATACCATATTCATTTACATATAATACTTCTTCAACATCCTTAGTATCATTCATAACAAGATTATACTCATAGCATACTAAAAATCATGACTCAAGTTAACTTACTACTCAAAATATCATTATTTCTATATTTGAGCTCCTATTCTACTTCCTTTTCTCATCCAAGTTATTCAACCACTCAAATACTCTTAATGACATGAAATAGAGGTAAAACTCACCTTTGATCATGTAAATATGAACTTTGGATGAAGATAGTTCACTTGAGAAAAACCCCAACTTCACTACCAAAGGGAATCTTGACTTCCACAAACCCTAGTGAGCTTATCTACACTTGGTTCTCTTGGGTCTTGGTGTTTAATCTTTGATTTCTCTTGAATTGGTGTTGATATGGTGTGTGGAATATTCTAGAGCTCTCAAGAAGTGTGGAGAAGATGCGAAATAAGAAATAAGAACTTGGGTCATCTTTTTATAAATAAAAAAAAAAAAAAACCAAAGCTGCCCGATAGGATTTATACGGACACTTATACGGTCCGTATAATTTTATACGGTCTGTATAAGTGACCGTATAATAGCACTAGTGATGACCCTTCACTGTAACTGTTATACGGACCATTATATGGACCGCATAAAGTTATACGGACCGTATAAGTGGTCGTATAACTCACCTTTTCCAAAACTGTTTTCGTCGATTCTTTTGATATCAAATCTTTATGAGGTCTTCTTGACACTTGTTAAATACATCATTAACTATATAAGGAGCCCTATAACTCCTTCCCAAGACATTACTAACTAATCATTAACTCGATACTTGCAAAAACCTCTCAAAACACGACTTATACTTTACTTCCTTCGACGAACTTAGTCTCACCGATTTATCCAACTTTAAAATCTTGTCGTATGCACTTTAAAGCTACTAAATACTCTCCTTATTGTCATAAGGACTTCATTTTCACCTTAAGCTTGCGGTAGTCTATTCACAGCATAACGATATGAAATGTTTGAGGTGTAACATTCCCCCCCCCTCCCACCCTTAGGAACATTTGTCCTCGAATGTTAAAGTTCTCGGGGATTCTACAAAAATTTCACTAGAGTTTCCCCTGTAATATGACACTACCGTCCTTTCACAAAGAACCCAAAATATATTCCCTCACAGGGCTAAAACAACACTAACAGAAAGCAAGGCCACACAC
This sequence comes from Lycium ferocissimum, assembly GCF_029784015.1. Classification (NCBI taxonomy): domain Eukaryota; kingdom Viridiplantae; phylum Streptophyta; class Magnoliopsida; order Solanales; family Solanaceae; genus Lycium; species Lycium ferocissimum. The sequence goes on from NC_081346.1 coordinate 36,320,057, forward strand.
GACCAAGAAAGCATTAAGAGAAATATTACATAGCTGAGGACAATGGCGTCTCATCCTGAGCCTTTTCTGGGGGTGGAAACAAATGCGAATATCTGGACTTCATATCTTCTTCCGCTTCCCAAGTCATCTCCTCTCTATTATTGTTTCTCCACAGGACCTTAACTGAAGCTACGTCTTTAGTTCTGAGTTTCCGCACTTGCCTATCTAGTATGGCAATGGGTACTTCTTCATAAGCTAACTTCTCGGTAACTTGGACATCATCCACAGGAACGATTCTGGAAGGATCCCCAACATACTTACGGAGCATCGGCACATGAAAAATTGGATGAACTGATTCAAGCTCTGGAGGTAGATCTAGTTCGTAAGCCACTTGGCCTACCTTGCGCTCAATCTTGTAAGGACCAATATACCGGGGGCTCAGTTTACCTTTCTTGCCGAATATCATTACACCTTTCATCGGTGGCGCTTTCAGAAATACCCAACCATTAACTTGGAATTCCAAGTCTCGTCGACGATTGTCTGCATAAGATTTCTGATGACTCTGGGCTATCAACAACCGATCTCGAATGAGCTTAATCTTCTCCACTGCTTGCTGAATCAATTCTGGACCTATTAGTTATATCTCTCCTACTTCAAACCACCCAATTGGCAATCTACACTTCCTTCCATATAGATCTTCATACGGGGTCATCTGGATACTGAAATGATAACTGTTGTTATATGAAAATTCAAAAAGTGGCAAATGATCAACGCAATTATCTCTGAATTCTAATATACATGCCCGCAACATATCTTCCAAAGTCTGAATAGTGTGTTCAGCTTGTCCATCGGTCTGCGGATGAAATGCTGTGTTGAGTCTCACTTGAGTTCCCAAACCCTCTTGAAAGGATTTCCAAAATTTAGTCAAATTGTGCTCCTCTTTCTGTGGTAATGGATATTGAAACACCATGAAGTCGTACTATCTCTTAAAGATACAGCCTTGCATAGTCTTCTGCTGAGTATGTAGTTCTGACTGGAAGAAAATGAGCTGATTTCGTGAGTCTATCAACAATTACCCATAGGGAATCATACTTACACCGAGAACGAGGTAAGTCTATAATAAAGTACATGTTGATCACTTCCCATTTCCAGGTTGGAGCTTCTATAGCTTCCAACAGTCCTCCTGGCTTTTGACGCTCAATTTTCACTTGTTGACAATTTGGGCACCGAGCCACAAACTCCACTATATCTTTCTTCATGCCGTCCCACCAATACATTAACTTGAGATCATGGTACATCTTTGTCGCTCCTGGATGAATAGAATAGCAGGAGCAATGGGCTTCTTCTAAAATCTGATGGCATAATCCCGCAACATCTGGAACACACAACCTGCTTCGATACCTGAGAACCCTATCTACAGGAATCTCAAATGGTGACTTTTCCTTTTGGGAAAGTGCATTTCTGTAGTGACACAACTTGGAATCTTCATATTGGCGTCGTTTCACCTCCATGTCTAGGGATGAAACAGCTGGATTATGAACGACAACTCCTGCATTGCCCAAGTCCATTAAGCGGACTCCTAGACTGGCTAGCTGGTGGAGTTCACGAACTAATTCCTTCTTCTCCGGCTGAACATAACATAGATTGTCCATAGATTTACGGCTAAGAGCATCGGCCCGTTGAAATTTTGCAGATTTCTGAGTTAGCTTCGTCAATGGTGCTGAAATAGACAAGAAAAAAAAATGCATTGCTATCATCTTTTTCTCGAATCAGACTTTATCTTTGCAAAACTAAGAAAAAAGCCTTTCTAGTTATAAATTTCAGTTTTCAAAAGTTCTATTTTTAGTCCAGGCGAAAAGTGGGTTTTTAGAATTGTGTGTAAAAAACATACTTTACAAAAAATGAGTTCTCCCCTTTTATAAACTTAAAATCAAACAAAAAATAGTTTTAGGCATATGTATATGTAATCCACTAGTATTGAAATATACATATTATTTTTTCTGGAAATAACTAAGGTAAACAATAGAGTTTTGAGGGCTAAGGCCCAACACAAAAAGGTCATATTTTAGGTCCCACTTAACCAAAAAAATTCAAAAAAAATAAAGCAATTATGTTTTTTGGATTAGCCCAGGAACTGAAGAAAAAATAAGAGATTTTGGGCCAAAGCTCAACAAACCTTAATCGTTATTTTTAGAAAAAGAGGGCGTAATTTGGGCCTAAGCCCATGACAAATGTTATTCTTATATTATATAAGCAAATTGGGCTTTAAGAAAAAATTCGAGGATCCAAATAATAAATTTGATCATATATAAACCAACTTTTGTAAATTAAACCCGCGCAAACTATTCTTTTTTTAAGTAAAGTCTTGAGTAAGGGTGCTCTAAAAATGTACTAAACGGACTAACCCGGACCATGTATGAGTCTAAGCATGAACAAATTCATTTATCCCAAACTTCAAAAAGATTTTTTACTTTTACTAAAAAATAACATTATCGTTATATATGAAAGGAACTAATTGTATCCGGATATTATAAGTTCGAACCTAAATACCCTATATGTAAAGGGAATATATTTAATTCTTTTAAAAAAAAAAAAAAAAGATATGCAAAATGACAGACTTTTTTTTCGGGAAATAAACACCAAATAAACGGTTCATGCAAATAATCTCACATTGGAATTCGAAGGTCAACCGTATAGTACGTATCCTTAATACTAGGGTGCCTAACGCCTTCCCTAGGAGATCACCAGAACCCTTACCTAGAACTTTGGATTAAGAAGGATTTTTCACGATGTATGAATAAACCCTTCAAAACTGGTTTCCTAATTTCCTAAAAATTAGGTAGCGACTCTTTTAAAACAAAGTCCGAAAGAGCACCAATGATTTCGAAGTAGCTTTTCCGAGTGCTAACCCCGCTCGCGAAAATGTGAACTGTTACACCTACTACAATGAAAACACAATCTCAATGGAGAATAAATATGTCTAGAGGATGAATTTGATACCATATCACCCTCAATCCATGATAGTAAATGCCTCTACTAGCCATGGTGCTTTTCCCTCATCGTTAAACTGATAGGAAAGAAGACACCACACTTAAACCTCAAATCCAAACTTTTGAACATTTGGAAGCCCACTGAAAACCCTATCCTTATTTACCTATGGTATGACTTCTTCATAGTCAAGTTCAACAAAGAAGAAAGCATGCACAAAGTTCTCCATGAAGGACCATGATTTGTAATCCACTACTTCCTCTATATTCAAAAATGGGAACCAAACTTTGTGGCCTCAAACGTGAAAATCACCAGCACCACCATATGTGTGAGACTGCCAAACTACCCACTGAATTCTATGACCATAAATATCTACAGAAGATAGGAAGAAAATTGGGCCTTTGTTGAAAATTGACACATGCATCCCAGTTATCCTTCACAGAAGGTGTGCCAGAACGTGCGTATAAGTACCACTAAATGCCACTATAAAACGTCATAATCATCGGACACCATAAACAAGTGTTAATATATAAGACAGAGGGAATCCTCTATAATGGTTGTGGGAGGTTAGGCCATACTAAAGGAACATGCACTTACCATAATAACCCTAAAACAAAAGATGACCAAACAACAAAACTTGCTAGAGGAGACACAATTCAGTAGGAGCAACTAATAAAAGAGGGATAGTGGAACAACACGTTGCAAACCCAAAAAGGAGAAACCAAAACTCTCAAAAGGAACAAATTTGGAACCAACCACTATGGGTCTAAACAGTAGGTAGGCAAATTTTTTCGATGTAGAGTCGAGGAAAATCCTTGAGACCCAGCCCCCCAAGCCCCCGAAAAACCATCACAACCCCTCCCCCCCTGAAGCCCTTTTTTGCATGAGGCAACTAGCACAAATAATCCCAACAACCATACGAGAGGCACTACACCACAAGACCCAACTTCCAGTAAAGGGAAAATGGTAAGTCGAGAAGAAAACCACCTTGAGAAAATCACTAATACACACCAAGCTTCAAAAAATTCAAGTACAGAAATCACTGCCCCAGCGAAAAGTTAAAAAAAGGTAACCTCGGACATCCATCCCCATTCGCATAAGTTTTAGGATTTGTTTTTCCTATTTGAGACTGACTGTAGGTTTATTTGATTATTTATGACTTGTGAGTATGAGTGGCACGGTCTCAAGGGGCTCGGGTGCGTCTTGAAGCAATTAAACCTAAATTAGTGCTTAAAGTTCATAGAGTTGATCAAAGTCACGTAATTGAGAAAACAGACTTACATTCATGGTTTGAAGGTATCTTAGGTTCATTTGATGATTTTAGACTTATTTTGATGATGTTGGTTGAGACCCGAGTGGTTCAGGTGAGGTTTGAATTGCAAAAACAGATCTAGACATTGTTAATTTTATTTTTTGTTAGTCCAGCTGCATTTACGGACCAGGTGTCACATTTGTTAACTCGAAATTGCAATCAGAGTGTCATTTTTGTGAAGGTTTATCATAGGAGGGAGGTCTTCTTTTGCAAGGCCGGTGTCATATTTGCAAGACAACAATCACTTTTACAAAGGATCCCTGTGGGTAAAAGGCTAGAAGTCACGATTTGCTGATTATTTCATCATATTTTAGCTTATGGGACCTTATTTTGGGGGTTTCAAAGAGAGATGATAGTGTTGGATAAGCAATTTCTACTCCATTTTGATTAATTACCTTAATTGTCTAATTGTTTTTAAGGTTTAATCGTGAGATTTGAGTTGGAAAAATTATGGAATTTTTCCCTAGATGAATAGAGTGGATTTTTATCAATTTGAAGGTCGAATTGATGTGGAATTTAGAAATCAATTATAGATTTGAACTCCTAGTTGTATGGGAAACGACATAATGTATAAAAGTTACAATTTTAACCCGGGGGTTCGGGTTTGACTTCTTGGGGTTGGCTTTTAATTTGATTCTTTTTATATTACTTATGGAAATCATTGGACTAGTTTAACCTTGTAGAGTAAACTTTTGAATATTTTGGGAGCATTCGGAGGCTCTAAGGAAAGGCAATATCGTTTGGAGTGTTTAGCTTTCGCTTCGGATAGATGTAAATTATGACTTTGAATAGTTCCATGCTAGATTATATCATGAGTTTTGCACATGTAGATAACATGTTTATCTGTTGAAAATACTTTATTGATATGCCTTTATTGCATATGCGATTCTGATTTTGATATGAGATGCACGTGGAGATCGTTTGTGTTGATTATTTGATATGCGCGTTGAGACCGTCTGTGTTGGTAACTTGATATACACGTTGAGATCATCCATGTTGGTTACATGATGCATACGTTGAGACCGTATGTACTAGTTATTGATATGCGCATAGAGATCACATGTGCAATGTGTGGACACTGCGGTTGAACCCCATAGATCATTGTTCCTGGACACCTCCAACTGAGCAGTGCTCGCCCACATTGTATCAGAAATAGTGAGTTGTGATTTGGTATAAAGTTAGTGTTGCATCATAGATCCATTTACCGCCATCTATTCATATTATTTCATATGTCGTATTTTGGTATAAAGTATTTGCTTTTTAGATCCTTTGATAGCCTTGCCAGTCTTGATCTTGAAATTCTCAAATACTTTGGTTAGAAAGAACCCATAGAGAAGCCCATGTTTCCCGTGTGGTGTATCCATTACCTTGATGATGTGCTTGATCATGATCGCAGGAAGATTTATGGGTTGGTAGTTGATCAGGGCTTCCATGAGCACCAGGTCTGCAATGGAAGCAATAGTATGACCCTTTGCCCTTGGAAGCAGCACTTTGATGACCAATTCAAAAGTGAGTTGTTATTCTTTTTTGAGCTCTTTCTTGTTAAGTCTTGCCCTTGTATCCGCATCTTTTACCCCCTTTATAGCAATCACGGTTTTTGAGTCACTTGAAGCTTCTGTGCTTCTATCAACGGTTCTTATTCCTCAATGGGAACTCCTATAATGGTTCGCTATTTACGCGGGTGCATAAAATCTACTACGAGCTTGTTGGTGCTCTTTTAGACTTTATTTTAAAAGAGTCGCCACTTAATTTTTAGGAAATTAGGAAAACTAGTTTTGAAGGATTTGTTCATATACAGTGAAAAAGCCCTCGTAATCCAAAGTTCCAGGTAAGGGTTCTGGTGATCTCCTAGGGAAGGTGTTAGGCACCCTAGTATTAAGGATCTGTACTATACGGTTGACCTTCGAATTCCAATGTGTGACTATTTGCATGAATAACGCTTATTTAGTGTTTAGTTCCTGCAATTTTAAAAGATTGTCATTTATTGCATATCACTTGATTTGAAAAAATTTGAGTATATCCCCTTATATATGGGTACTTTACATTCGGATTTATTAATATCCGATACGAAATATCCCCTTTTACGTATAAGGGTCGTATGTATTAAAAGAAAACATTTTGGTTTTTGTAATGTATGCACGAGTAAATATATATCCTCTTTATTCATGCTTAGTTCACTGTTGGTCTCGAGTTAACTTTATAATACGTTAGAACGTCTTACTTAAAACCTTTATAATTACGGGTATATTGTTTACCGTTTTCAGTTTACAAAAAGGGTTATCACAAATTTGGACACACGTATACATTGAAATTCATATTTGTTAAATTGAACTCAGAGCCAAAAACAATTTTTTCCGCAGAAAGAGTTTCAATTTTTTGGGCAAGGCCCAGATCCTTTATTTGAAAATCCAGTTGGGCTTTAACCTATTTGGTCGTCTGTTTCTAAAAAGCTATGTGGGCTCTAGCTCAAAATTACCTTATCTTTTGCTAGTTTAAAAATCCGAAAATCCATGCTTGTTTCATTTGTTGAAAGAATTCGCTCGACTGATTTCATCTCTTTTGAGTAAAAAATCACGCCATTTTGACCTTAACATCTCTTAGTCTCTTTAATCTTTATCTTACTGAAAATGTGGTTAATCTTTGTTTAAATTTAAAAATCAGTATGCGTGATTGGGGTTTCGAAAATCGCTTCAGGATCTAGAGTCAATCTAAACGGCGTATGCAACGTTTCCAGAAGATGTCTAGTTCCAACCATAACTATTTCCAATAATAATGTGAGTTTTTACAAATACAAATACTACAACATCAAACTGAAATAATATAAATGATGGAGGAGGGATTAGACTAGGGGTGTACCAAACCCCCTAGTTAACCATTTTCACCCATGGTTGGGCCTTCATGTCATTTTCACCCGTGACTGGGCCTTCGATATATATAAGCTTCCGTTTTCTTTTCTCGGACTCAATAAATCTTTTGAAATTTTTTTCCTATTGGACCTTTGGCCCAATGGGGTGGCTGGACCTTGGCCCAAATAGCCATCCAATGAGAAAGAGAAAAAAGAGGAACCCAATTAGTTTATATTTAATGAACTTATCATACGTGTAAATATATACATACACATGCATCGAATTCATTCACAAGTAGCATAACCAAAGTATTTGTACATAGACGCTAGTAAGTGTTTATGTTGATGGTTCTACTACCTCCCATCTTATGCTATCTCTTATGTTGTTTACTATGCTTCTATAATGATGTTGATCATGCTTTACATACTCAGTACATTCTTCGTACTGACGTCCTTTTGTTTGTGGATGCTGTGTTATGCCCGCAGGTGGCCAGGGAGACAGGCTTGATCCATAGCTTTATTACTCAGGGACTATGTAGCGGAGATCCATTTCATTCGGAGCTATACCTTTTGGTATCTATGCTTTTGTGTACATACTTATGGGCATGGCAGGGTACTGTCCCGCCTATATGATATGACATACTCTCCTTAGAGGCTCGTAGATATGTGTATATGGTTAGATGTATTTAGCCTTGTCGGCTTATATTTTGTATATTGTTTTGTCGGCCTCGTCGGCTTATGTATATAGATATGGGCATAGTTATTGGTGGTGATATAAATGTATTGTTGTCCAATGGGAATAGTATGAATGATGGATAGAAAGTATGATTTAGCTATGTGGCTCACCTAGATGTAAATGTGAATGTATGATAAGAGGTGCCAGGGTGGATTAGCACCTGGTACCCGGCACGGCCCTCCGGTTGGATCGTGGTATGAACGCTTCCAAGAAGTCCTCAACTATGTCAGAGAAGATTGACATCATGCATCTCTAAAAAGTGGCTGGTGCATTACACAAACCAAAGGCATCCGGCTAAATGCAAACGTCCCATAAGGACAAGTAAAAGTAGTCTTCTTCTGATCTTCTAAAGCAATATTGATCTGATTGTTTCCCGAATACCCATCAAGGAAGCAATAGTAGGAACGCCCCGCTAGTCTATTAAGCATCTGATCAATGAAAGGCATAGGGAAATGGTCCTTGTATGTGGCTGTGTTCAGCTGGCGATAGTCCATGCAAACTCTCTATCCAGTGACAGTTCGAGTTGAGATCAACTCGTTCTTTGCATTCGGCACAACAGTGATGCCGCCCTTCTTAGGAACACATTGGACTGGGCTCACCCATTTACTATCAGCAATTGGGTAAACTACTCTCGCATCTAACCATTTGATGATCTCTTTCTTGACGACCTCTTGCATATTCTCGTTCAGTCGCCTCTGATGCTCTACACTCGGTTTGCTATCCTCCTCCAACTGGATTTTGTGCTCACAGATCCTAGATGGAATACCTCGAATGTCTGCTATGGTCCAACCAATAGCACGCCTATACTCCCGCAACACCTCCAAAAGCTGTAGAATCTGCTCCTCAGTCGGTAAGGCTTAAACAATCACCAGTAATGTATTGTCTGGACCAAGGAACTCATACTTCTGCTATGACGGAAGCTGCTTAAGCTCCAACTTAGGTGGCTCAATAATCGAAGGCTTTGCTAGAGGAGTTGTTCTATTTTCCAAATCAAGATTTAGCTTCTTTGGGTGGTAAGAATATGAACTCAACCCAACAAGTGAATTGACTGTCTCCACGTAACCTTCCATGTCCTCAGTATCAAAGTTTACAAGAATACCAGCTAGAGCTTCACCCAAACTTTCTTCCTCCATCTTGAACTCTACTGCTTCATCAACAACATCAAACGAATAAATTACCGAAATACTCTCGTAAGCACTTGGTAACTTCATCCCCTTGCTAGCTTGAAAAGTAACTTTTTCATCATTGACTCGGAACTTGATTTCATTTTTCTCCGAATCCGTCAAAGCTCTCCCTGTAGCAAGGAGAGGTCTCCCCAGAATAATAGGAATGTCCCAATCAACAGCACAGTCAAGAATCACAAAATCAGCGGGCAACATAAAATCACCAACGCGCACAAATACATCATCAACCACCCCAACAGGTCTTTTGATAGACCTATCAGTCATTTGTAACCTCATAGTAGTCGGCCTTGGCATCCCCAAATCTGATTGTTTGTATATATCAAAGGGCATCAAATTAATACTCACCCCATTATCACACAATGCACGAGCAAAATCATGGTGCCCAACAGAACAAGGAATGGTGAACGCCCCAGGATCTCCCTTTTTCTGAACAGTAGTAGTTGAGATGATGGAACTCATAGTGTGAGTCAAACTTACGGTTTCATGTTGAACCGTTTTCTTCTTGGTCAGCAGGTCCTTCAAATATTTAGCAAAATCGAGCATCTCCTTTACAGCTTCCAAGAAGGGAAAATTTAGAGATAACTGCTTTAACTGATCATAAAACTTCTCGAACTTAGCGTCTTCCTTCTTCTTTACCAACCTCTGAGGAAAGGGAGGTTTAGACTTGAAAAGCTGAGTCAAATGGTAGAGCCCCTTTCACGATCACGCTTGCTCGTGTTATCAGCATCCTTCACTATCTCTGGAATATCAGCAACCTTCTTGTCAGCAGCATTCTCATCAACAATAATGGGTGCTTCAGACTGCACCGCATCCTCTTCATCTATTGTCTCAAGATCAACCACTTTCTTATCAGTCCCTTGGAGTATTTTACCACTCCTAGTAGTAATGGCAAACACACGGTCTACATCGCCTCCCCCATTCTTAGGATTCGGAATAGTGTCACTCGAAAGTCCTCCCTTTTTAGGAGGGTGCTGCTCTCTAGAAATATCCTTCATCTGTGACTCAAGCTTCTGAATAGCCGCTGTATGGGAACGCACTATCTCTGTCAGCCCAGATAAAGTCCTCTCAGACTTAGACTGATTGGCCAGAATCTTTTCAAGCATTGATTCAACTTTCGAACTACCTTGCTCTGTTGACCGCCCTTTTGGTGGTATCTGAGGATTGGAACTCTTGTTCCCAAAATTGTTATTGTTGTTGTAGCTCCCTTGGTTCACAGCACCATAATTATTGTTGTAGTTTCTAGAGTTGTTATAAGCACCTTGACCTTGCTGAGGTCTCCATTGATTCTGATTCTGATAACCACCTTGGTAGTTCTGTCTTTGGTAACCCCCTTGAGAGTTATTAACATAATTAGTATCTTCAACCTGCATACGGGGTCCATCATGGAACGGACCATCTTGAGTATGGTACATCCCTTTTGGCAAAACTGTATCATCCTCACAAACATTTACCTTCTTGATCTGGGATTCATCAAACTTCTTTGTTAGCAAGGAAATATTTGTTGCAAGTTCTGCCAATGTTTGCTAGGTATCTTGATTCTCCTTTACTATATTCTGGATCATAGCACTACCATACGGTACCACATCAGCATTGTTTGAGTGCCAAGCTTGATTATGAGTCGTCAGCTTGTTAAGTATGTTGGTCACTCGTCGATAAGATTTGTTCATGAAACAACCATCAGCTGCATTATTAGCAACTGACTGCGCCAAAATTTGATACGCTCAAATTACACCTATTAATGATATAACGCGGACGTTGTCAAATATAGTAACCCAACAAGGTTGGGGTCGAATCCCACAGGGAATATGGTGTGAAAAGATTACTAAAGTCGTAGGATGCTAAGTTTAGGTCTAATGCCTTAATCCGATGATTTTGGTAATAGTTGGTTTTTCTATGACTTATTGCTATCTACTTGCTTTGATGGAAATTTATGGTAAAAGAAACTAAGGTTGTGGCCCCATTAGATAGAGTGTATGATCATGGGTATTGATCTTGATATACTTCTAATGGATCATTATATGAATGCACTTAATCTCTATATGAATCTTTACTATTTCCCAATAACTAAAGATTATCTCTTTCTATGATTTTCCCAAATATAAGAAAGTAAATATGAAGAACGATTAATCATTCCAAGTAAATTCTTCTTATTCCTAAGTGAATTTATTAAACAAAGTTTAAAGCTTTGAGTCCTTGTTATTTATTCTTACCAACCCCAATTATTTTTCCAAATAAATCAAGGTTTATGGCTTTAATCAATGTTTGCAACCATTAATTATGAATGAAGAATGAATAATAAATAAACCCTAATAATCCATTATGTGTATATCAATCACAAACCCAATCACAAAACACCCATCATTGGGTTCACAACCCTAGTAAGGGAATTTAGCTACTCATGACAAAGAACAAGAAATAAGAAATTGAAGAATTTGTAATTGCTTGCTTTGGAAGAAAAGAGGAATTGATAATACTTGAATTGATGTTTTGAACCTTTAAAAACTAGAGAGTATTTAATGTTCTAAGACAAAAGTCAAAATATAATAACTGATGACTATTAAAACCCTACAATGACTATTTATAGGTTCTGAAAACGTGAAAGTTGCAGATTTGCACTTTGGTCCCCGTCAATACGAAATACGGTCCGTAAAGTGAAATACGGATCGTAAATCAGTTTACGACCAGGTCTTCCTTCCAGTTTTGAACAACTTCAATCTCTTGAAATACGGACCGTAAATTGGTTTACGGTGCGTAAACTGCCCAGTCGTCTTTCAACTCCCAAAACTTCGACTTTCTGCCAGATGCTCGAATGATTAAATACGCTTTGAAATACGGACCGTAAGGTGGAATACGGTCCGTAAAAGTTGTTCGTAAATTACCATTTCCTTAGCCTGCCTTTCTGGTTCTTCTTATTCTTTAATACGCCCATGGAATACGGCCCGTATTTAAGAATACGGTCCGTAAACTGAGTTTACGACCACTTCTGCACTTTTAACTGTTTTCATTCCAAATCTGTTCCGTTACCTGAAAAACACTAAAAACACATTAAATAGACACCGACTTGCTTAAAAACAAGTAAAACTTCTCGTAAAAAGGCCTCGAATGTGCCATAAATTCCCGGCATATCATGTCTCATGACTTGCAGGATGTGAACTTCTTGCTTAGATAGTAGATGGCATGTTCCTTTTTTCCTTCCTCGTCATGTTGGGCAAGTATGCGTCAAAAAGCATTCTCCGATACTGATAAGTACAGTAGCAATGGAATCCCTGGTCTGGGTGGTACTAAGACAGGAGGGTTGGACAGGTATTTTTTGATTTTATCGAACGCTTCTTGACATTCCTCTGCCCATTTCGTGGGAGCGTCTTTCTTGAGCAATTTGAGGATTGTCTCCCCAATTACAGTTGACTGGGCTATTAATGGCCCAAGGTAATTTAATCTTCCCAGCAAGCTCATGACTTCTTTCTTGGTTTGGGGAGATCCAAATTCTTAAATTGCCTTGATTTTGGTTGGGTCTAATTTGATGCCTCTGCGGCTAACTACGAACCCCAACAATTTGTCTTCGGGTACTCTGAATGCACATTTTGCTGGGTTCAGCTTCAGGTTAAACTTACGAAACCGGTCGAAGAATTTAAGCAAGTGCGTGATATGCTTCGAACTCTCCCTAGACTTTATGATGACATCGTCCACATAGACTTCAATATCTCAATGTATCACATCATGGAATAGAGTGGTCATCGCTCTCATATACGTGGCACTGGTATTTTTTAGGCCAAACTGCATTACCAGGTAATGATAGACTCCCCAGGGGTGATGAAGGCCGTCTTTTTAGCGTCCCCTTCACTCATAAGTATCTGATGGCACCCTACAAAACAATCCATGAACGACTGCAATTCGTGTTTGGCACAGTTGTCAATGAGGATGTGGATGTTTGGAAGGGGAAAGTTATCCTTCAGACTGACTCGGTTGATATCCCGATAGTCCACACAAATTCAGATTTTTTCGTCCTTCTTGGGCACTAGCACTATGTTGGCCAACCAAGTGGGGTAGGACGTCACCTCCACTATTCCAGATTTAATCTGATTCTCCACTTCGTCCTTGATTCGGATACTCATGTCCGGGTCTTTTGTTTGATCGGTGCAAAGCCTTCTTTAATGGGTAATATTTGGGCAACTATTTCAGTGTTCAATTCTAGCATATCAGTGTATGACCAGGCGAAGACGTCCACATATTCCTTTAGCAGAGCTATGAGTTCTTCTCTTCGCGACGCTTTCAAATGTGCGCTGATTCGCGTTTTCTTGACGTTTTCTCCATCATCGAGGTTGATTACCTCGGTTTCATCCATGTTAGGCTTTTCCTTGTCTTCCAACTCTTCCAGTCCTTCTATCAGACCCTCTGGCATCATTGTTTCCTTGTCGTATTCCTCGTACTCGTCATTTCCCTCGTTTGTTTCGCGATAGGTCATAACATTTTAGTTGGTCATAACATTTCAGTTGTTTTATTATGGTTATTACTGAAAAAGATAGGCAAAGTAAAGTTAGGCTTGATTACTATTCATTATGCAGGTTTCATAGCGAGAATATTATTGTTATTAAAGAAAAATAATGATTTTGGGCGAATCGAGGCTTCTCATTAACTTTAGAAAATAACTGATTACAAACTGCGATCCTGATCCGGAACAACATCGGACCATTCTCATTTTAAAACATCATGAGGTAAATTTTCAAAAGGACGATTAGTCTGGCCTCGACCAATATCGCCGTATTTAGCAAAAGCTTTTCTAAAGAAAGCCCATCTCTCTACCGAGGAGCCAAGAGAAGATTGGATGTCCAATTGTCCAAGCGCTCCCCCGGCCTCTGACTGCATAGGGTCGGCATCTCTTGGCACTCTTCTATGATCGCGCAACATTCTTCTTCTTGAAACAGCAATCCCAGACCCTCGTTAGTTTCATCGTCCGTCTTGATAAGCACTTTCTTACGAAACAACTGGTACAGCTCTGGGATAGGCTGAGGTAAATTCCTCGTCCTTTATTTCCTTTGGATGACTTTTGTAAGCTCATCCTCGCTAGGGACATAAAAAAGGCCAAATGATAGTTTTCTTTTGGGATTGGCACAGGTTCAATTATGCCTCTTAAATCTTTTCCCAAACCTTTCCCTATCTCAAAACCACTTCTCAAAGATCATGGAGGCAATCATTTTGTATACTGAAAGCATTGGTTGGTTATCTTTCTCTTCATTATGGGTTACCCCGATATATTCCACCACGTGGGAATCAGCCCTGTTGGGATTTCCTTCAATCACCGGTATAACGTTGCAAGGGTATTTCTGGATATCCTTTTTGTCTGTGACTACAACTTTTTGCCCCTTCCATTAAAACTTCATCGTCTAGTGTAATGTTGACAGTACAGCCCCGGCAGTATGTATCCAAGGTCTTCCTAAAAGTAGGTTGTAGTTGGCAGTGACTTCCATCACTTGAAACTCTGTTGTGAAAGAAGCAAGTCCTATCTAGATGTGCAGGTTGATTTCCTCTAATGAGTCACTCTGGATCCATCAAACGCCCTGATGTTGGTCCTAATCTGGCAGATTTACCAATGTCATACCCCAGTTATGTTAAGGTGGTCAATGGGCACACATTGAGTCCTGCTCCATTATCTACAAGCACTCTCTCTATTACTTTGTCTCGATATTCCAGAGTGATGTAGAGAGCTCGTTTGTGGGTTCCTCCTTCATCCGGCAATTCCTCCTTTGAAAAATAGATCTTGTGCTCTCCAATTACATGGGCAACTAGCGCGGCCAAGTCCTCACTACTTGTTCCTGCTGGCTCGTATGCATCATCCAATACCTCTATGAGGGCTTGCCTATGAGGTGGGAACTAAAAGGTACGGCTAGTACTAATATCTGCGCCGGCATTTTATTCAGATATTCAATGATTGAATAATTTTTTGTTGCATACGCCGCCAGAAGTCTTCGGCCACTACCTTAGTTATGGCTCTTTTTGGGGCGCTCTTCTTTCTTGTTGCATTTTGAGCCAATTCTTCAAGGGTATAGCATCTCCCTAAATGGGTCATGCCTTGGGCTATGACCACCTACACAACGGCAATTTCCTTAGGCGCGACCAATGCCTATTGTGCCGCCCACGCTTTTACTGGTGCCAGGACTAAGGTTTTGAACAAACATTTGGGAACCTTTGGCGCTAGGGGAAAAACCTCTGGAGGCTCCTCGAGTGTCACGACCTAACTAGAAGGGCCATGACGGGTACCCGGTACTGGCCTACCGAGCACCTCTAGTCTAGCATTCCATAAGTAGTTCTTGGTGGACTACACGCACTTAGTACAGCTATTAACAACTGAGGCCGTGTGCATAAGCTTACAAAGCTACCAAAATATTATACAAAATAGGAACTGATACAGTTAAGGAATATCCTACTACATACATCTATCTACGAGCCTCTAAATAGAATAAATGAATACAGAAGGACAGGGCAGGACTCTGCCACGCCCAAGTGTACATACAAAAGAGTGGTATCAACAAATGCAGCTCCGAATAACTAGAGCGCCTCTGTGATTCCGCAGATGGAGCTCCTAAAGATATGATCTGTCTTCCTGCTTTCCTGCAGGCATGAACGCAGCGTCCACAAGAAAGGACGTAAGTACGAATAGTGTACTGAGTATGTAAGGCATGAATAGTAACATGGTAATAGATACCGAACATGGAAAATAATATAATGAACGTATGAAGATAAAGTAATATAAAAGAGATCAACCTGTGCCTCTGAATGCCCTTTTAAGGCGAATATCGTGCATGCTTAGCTTTTAAAGAAAACCTTTTCCATATATATCCATATATAATATCTTGTCCGGCCGTTAAGGCGCGGTAATATATATAGTATCTTTCCCGGCCACTAAGGCATGGTAATATATATAGCATCTTGCCCGGCCATATAGGCGCGGTGTTATCTTACCCGGCCTTATAGGCGCCATATAGGCGCGGTGTTATCTTGCCCGGCCATATAGGCGCGGTGTTATCTTGCCCGGCCTTATAGGCGCGGTGTTATCTTGCCCGGCCTTATAGGCGCGGTGTTATCTTGCCCAGCCATATAGGCGCGGTGTTATCTTACCCGGCCATGTAGGCTCAGTGTTATCTTACCCGGCCATGTAGGCGCGATGTTATCCCCAACTAATCAGTGGGATGCAATGCATACATACATACATACACATAAAAATAAATAAATGAAATCAACATCATCATTAGCATTACCATTGTCACTATATCATTCCTTGAAAAATCAACCATCGTAAGATGAAATTGATAATGTCACAGGAGTCTCGAGAATCATGAACTTTGGTAGCACTAAAATAAGAATCATTATCTTCGCTATATTGCACCTCGAAGGAACAACTCATGAGGTGAGATCAACAACAATGAATAGAATCGAGAAAATCATGAAATAGCTCAACATTTTCATATCATCATTGAAACCATAACTTGAGACTTTTAAACACAAAATCATCATCATCGTAATCCTCATAGAAACATTCTCATCTTTAACATCATAAGAAGCTTTAAGAATCATAACTTCTAGCTTTTGAAATCCAGGAGGTTACGGAAACATTTATGAAGTCATACCCTAGGAATCATGCCTTTGAAAGAAAGAGACGAGCCTTAACATACCTTTTTGGTCGTCTTAACTTTAACTACTCAACACTTGTCCTCCCAGGCTCGTAAATCTATATTCAAGAAAATTTATACTATTGTTTGACTCACCTTTATACGCTTGTCTTAGCCCTTCAAATAAATCTTTCTAGAATCTGCCGAAATTTCGGCAAAGATCTCCCCTGTTTATATGCATAGCCCAAAATCTCAATTCAGCAACCAATAACAACAACAACAATACCAAAATCAACAACAATATTATAAACACCAAAATATTTCATAAACATCCCACACGATGTTTTATCCAATTTCTCGACCCATAAATTCCTTATACGCTCATTTAGTAACTTTTCCTCCATAGATAAGCTTAAATCAATACTAATAAGGAAAGATTCATACCTTTCACCTGCTATAATTGTAATATCTTCGATTATCACCTTGAATCCAAGCCAAGTTTCGCCGCAATACGATATTATAATCGCAGCCATGCTTTGTTCGAACTTAAATTCGAGGATTTCGCTTAATTTGCACTAAAATTCATAGACAGAAGTTGGAGGATTATTCTAGAGAATTTGGAAAATTTTGAGAAGTGTTGGGCTGAAAAATGAGGGGTAAAACCCCTCTTATAAGATGCCAAATCAGGGTCGGGTCACTGTAGCAGTACTGTAGCTTGTTGGTACTGTAGCAGTACTGTAGCACGCGTTACTGTTCTGTCAGCTTAACTTGTAACGTCCATAATTCTCTACTCCGATGTCCTATCAACGAGCGGTTTGTTGCGCTGAAAACTAGACTCAACGAAATTCATATTAGGCTTTTGAAATATGTTAAAACCGTTAATATACTAGGAGATATACCCCTCCAAAGTTGACCTAAAATTCTGTCCAAAATTCTATCAACTTTTTCCAAATTTTTGACAAATTTATTTCCTTCGATTTGCTTGGTCTCGGAGTTTCCCATAGCTTATTATATCAACGTAAACCGTCATGACCATAGGATTACTTCGTATAATATCATATATCCTTGAAGGGAACTCCAGTATCCATACTTAGAACGCCCAACACTTATAAATTTTCACGTACTAACCTACGGGGTGTAACATTCTTCCCCCCTTCAAAAACATTCGTCCTCAAATGTTAAAGTAGAGTTCGCTCTGAGGTAAATGTCCATGTTCTTACCTGCATTCACTGGTAATTACTTTGCTCACTTGCTCAATTAAAACAGAACTTATTCGAATTGCGCAGGTTATCTTTCTTCCTTTACCGTTTGCACTTTTATGTGATACATACCTTATTCATCAATCAGTTTAACACCGAAATTTTTTTGCTTAACTCCTCTTGCTCTTAGTTGGATTTTTTTGCACTTGCACTTGCTGACGGTAGCTCTTGTACTTATATCAAACATCTTGAATCTCTTCCTTAATGATTCCTTTCCTTCAACTTACCCGTAAAGTTTCTGATTCCTTAGTTCGGCTAATAAATTAGGAGTGAACTCTTAACTAAGGGTCTTTGTCCTGCAGTGAATTCAAATTGCTTCGTTCTTTCCTTATCTGTAACCTCTATTCCTCCCCACCTTTTTAAGGGAAGCCATTATTTTACTTGTTCCACGAGGGTTCATTGTCACCAGCTTGTTTCGACCAAACGCAATATCCTTTGATCATTTCCTTTGGGGTTCTCCCTTTATTTTTTTGACCTTTGCCCGACTCTCACTTAATAAGTCTAATGCACTTATCTGTTGTTTCGGTTTATTAGTCAAACGGATCTCTTAATTCCTTAAATGCTCGTCTCCTCTATTTATATCCTTGAATCCTTTTCTTGCGATCTTATCTCCATTTTCGAGGTAATTATGTCAATATGACTGCACACTTATCTCTTTAAATACCTCCCACGGCTGGAGATCCCTTAGTATCGTTATAGGACCTGATTACTTCACATTCCTATTCATGATTACTTCCTTTTAATCCCACTTATCGAGATCTGTTTTCTGGTTCCAAACATTCATCTTTTGTTATATGCCACCATACTCTATTCTTTTCGTATGCCTACTTCCGAATTTCATTTCAATCGTCCCTTGCCTTAACCATTGTCTCTCTTGGAAGCTTCGCTGACCCTCGTTACTTACACTTCTCCCTTTTTTTTAAGGCATTCCAATCTCTTTTAACTTTTGTATGCTCATCTTCTGTTTTTCCCCCGAGATTGTTGCATTAGAATTATCCCCCTCTAGCTTTCAGTGAAAATAACGTCAACTTACTCTGTAGCATTTGCTACTTGAACTTCGTTACCCTGTTCGATTGGTACCTTTTTGTATAACGTAACATCGGTTGTCGGGTACACATGTTGATTGACGTAGCTACATATGGGATATCGTATATATACATACTTGATTTTCCATACAACACACTTGCCAATATACTTTTTGCGATAAAAAAGCTTTTGTCGACATCTGGCTCGTTACTAACGTACATCATCTGCTTACCCTTCTACCTCTTTGTACTCGTAACTCATTAATATACTTACGTTCAAGGGTCATACTTAAACATATACTTATCCCCCATTTAATCATACTGACATCTCGTTAATAAAACACTTTGAAAGGTTTAATTAACTCAGGTTTCTCCCCAATCCGACCAGAAGTATGAGTAACATATAACAACGTAGAACTCGAATCAAGCAATGAATACACATCATAAGAAAATACTGACGATATACCTGTAACAACATCGGGTGAAGACTCCAAGTTCTGTAGGCCGGTCAATGCGTAAATATGGTTCTGAGGACTACTCAAGCTGGGCGCTCCCCTTCTACCTCCACCACGACCTGCTGATGTCTGGGTGTATCATCCCGAAGGGCGCACCGATGATGACGATCCGGTAGGCTGCACCATCCTTCGGCGGCCTAGAAATGGACACTTACGCATAATATAACCTGGCTGACCACAGGCATTGCAACCATCCAAACCAAAACGGCATGGTCCGGAATGTGGCTTACCACATTGATTACACTGTGATAAGGGCGCTCTTATCTGACCGGATTCACCTCCATACTGAGAACCCGAAACTCTAGAGCTCTGACCCGGTCCGAAATAATCAAGATGATCAAACCTCTTGCCTGCAAATCGAGAAGGCGCAGTAGCCACCGAATGGCCTGAGTACCTAGAATTTTGCTGCCTCTAAATTCCTCTGAACTCAGTGGCAGCCCCTGCAGATCTAGCCTTCTTACTGCAACCCCTATCAGAATCACGCTCACCTCTTTGCGACTGCTGCTGTTCTTCCAAATTCTGGGCATGTGCTTGAATACGAGAGATATTCATTCCTTCCTGGAGTGAGGCCATCAAGCATTCCTTAATCAAATGTGGCCCCAATCCACTCACAAACCGATGTACACGGTCTCCCATATTAGCCACCATCATTGGGGCATACCTTGCCAAGGAATTAAAGCGAAGACTGTACTCTCGAACACTCATATTCCCTTGTGTAAGATTCAAAAACTCATCAGCTCTAGCTCGTCGAACCTCTGGCGGTAAGTAATGTCGGAGAAAAGCATCCACAGACTCTTGCCATACTGGTGGAGGAGCATTGACTCCTCTAGATGACATCCAAGCTGCATACCAATGTACTGCAACATCCCGTAATCTATAGAAGCCAATTCTACTGACTCAGTATCAGAAGCATGCATTAGTCGTAACGTTCTCGACATCTCATCTATGAAGCTCTGCGGGTCCTCATCTGGTTTCGACCCAAAGAACTCTAGAGGGTCTAAACTGATAAAATCACGGGCTCTAGCGCTTACAGCTCTGTCACCATGTCCCGTACTTTTCCACTGGGCTAGAGCGGCAACTAACTGAGTCAGCAAGAGAATGGCCTATTTTATCTCCTGGCCCAAGGCATCAGATGAGGGAACTGGGGTATTGGAGCTGGACCTGGGGCCCTTTCTTGCTCCTTTGAAATGGGTAAGGTGGGAGAGGTCCGAGATAGGACATCATTATGAAACTCACCCTCTTCTACTGGCGGTGGCCCCCTCGCTCGCTTCTCCTTTCGGCCACCGTCTTACCCTTCTGGGCCACTGTAGCTTTCCTTTTCACAGGCATAACTGAAATCATAACACACGGTTAGAAAAAGGGGAAAACCTGATAACATGGCTCTAACGCACGATCTAAGATGAGAAAGAAGGTCAATTATTCCTAAATGCCCGAAAGCCTCATGTTTATAAGTGTGGCGCGCTTCACACCTATAAACAGGACTCTACTGGACATGGCTCGTAGACAATCCCTAGGACGAACTGCTCTGATACCACTTTTGTCATGACCCAACTACAAGGGACATGACGGGCACCCGGTACTGGCCTACCGAGCACCTCTAGTCTAGCATTCCATAAGTATTTCTTGGTGGACTACACACACTTAGTCCAGTCATAACAAATTTTCGATAAATTTATTTCCTTCGATTTGCTTGGTCCCGGAGTTTCCCATAGCTTATTATATCAACGTAAACCGTCATGACCATAGGATTACTTCATATAATATCATATATCCTTGAAGGGAACTCCAGTATCCATACTTAGAACGACCAACACTTATAAATTTTCACGTACGAACCTACGGGGTGTAACATGGAGGGTGAGCAATGCCACAGTTTGTTCGATGGATTTGACTGTCCTTGGGACCAATGCCCTGCAAATTTGCCAATCTTTCTCCCTCTCAATCATATGAACCCTATTGTTTCCATGGGCAATGGATTCGTGTTCATGTTGGGTGCTGCTGTTTCTAAGAGCTCCTCTCTCTTGTCAATCAAATCTTGGATATTATGCTTGAGATTTATGTAATCCTCGGTACTGTGCCCATTTCCCCCTGAGTGGTAGGCGCAATTCTTATCAGCTCTGTAGAATCTGTTACCTGGCTGTGTTGGCTTTGGTGGGAACTTTCTGGATTAAGCCTGCGGCGTATAATCTCTCAAACAATTGAGCCCTTGGCTCAAGCAATGTTGTGAATTCCCGCGCTGGCTTTCTTACGAAAGAAGGACGTGGCGCATTGTAGGCTGGTGGTGGTGGTTGGTTTTGGTAGTTTGGGGGTGGATGGGTTTGTGGTGGTTTGTTCTGTGGAGGGCGGTAAGCATGGGTTGCTGTTTGATAGTTTTATTGGGGTGGCTAATAGGTTTGTTGCGGTGCTGATTGGTAAGTGGGTACTCGGGCATTTGGTGGAGCCATATGGGCAGGCACAGCGGTACTGAAACTTGGCTATGCGTAGAATATAGGCGCGAGACTATAAGGAGGGGTTGAATAGTCGATAGGTTATGGTGTTTGGTAGGAAGACTGTGACTCTTCTGTTCTTTTGAGTTTTGGTTTAGGGGTGTGAGATATGTTTTCCACATCCTCCTTTCTTTTGTGAAAAATTCCTACGGTGGCTTGGCCGGGCGCCGAACATGCTAACGAGTTTTATAGACTTAAGACCATCCTCTATGGCCTCTCCCATTTTTACCCGTTCAGCGAATGGCCTCCCGGCCATGGGCAACATTCTATCGTAGAAGTTCGGTTCCTGCGACCGGATGAATACGAAAACTAGTTCCCCATCACTCACGGGTGGTTGCACCCGGGCTGCTTTAGCCCTCCAGCGGGTAGCAAATTCCTTGTAATTTTCAGTCGACTTCGGCTTGATTTTCTCCAGATAATATCGGTCTGGCACCGTCTCAACATTAAATCAAAATCTCTCCATGAAGCTTTCTGCCATGTCTTCTCAGGTGAGCCGTTGGCGCATGTCCTGGGTGGCGAACCACTCTGCGGCTTCGCCAGTCAAGCTTCAACCGAACAGCCTCATAATCAGCGGTTCATTATTCTTAACCCCGACCAACTGGTCGTAATAAGAATGAAGATGCACCTTTGGATTTCTTGTTCCATTGAATATCTCAAACTTTGGGATCTTGAATCCCTTCGGCAAGTCCAAATTCGGGTGCATGCACAAGTCGTCATACCTTAACCTCGACGATTTCCTCGTAGCTCTGTTGGATCTTGCCAGAAGTTCTTCCATATTTTTCTCCATGTCCTTTTCACATTGATTGTGTTCAGCCCTTGAAGCCTTCTCCATTTCTTCGTAATGAGCTAGTTCTTTGTATCATGGAGAGGACTCATTTGGAATGTTTGGGGGATAAAAGAACACTGTCTAGTGAGCAGGGTGATTGAGTAGCGTTGATGAGGTTTGCCCAGTTGGTAAGACAACAGCGAGTGGTCGCACTGCCGAGTTGATGAACACCGGCTGAGGGGCCTGGTATAAGGGCACCGAATGAGTGGTTCCCGAGGCCTGAGTGTGTTTCATCGATGGTGGGGTACAGTAAGAAGGGCCAGCTTGATGTGGGTTTGTTTGATTTAGTGGTGGTGGATCGGTTCCTGGTGGGTACGTAGGGAAATGCTTGGGCATTGGCAAGCTTAGGGAATGAAAAGGGGGTGGAGGCCGCCTTTCCTCGATGGGGCTATTTTGGCTAGTAGCTGTTGCTTCAACCCTAGCAAGCTTTTCCTGAAGAGCTGTAATAGAGGTCAGCATCGTCGTGATCACCTCCTCCTGAGGCGCTGCCTCTTGTGCGTCACGGACATCCTCTTCACGTAGGACGAGCTCATTTCTGTCATCGTTCAATGTACTAGTCATTTTTTCCTTTCCTTTGTCATTGTTTGAGAGGGATGTCAATGCTACTTTTGATCTCGCGAAGTATGCCAGCTTGCGGTGTTTACGCTAATCGGCCTTTTTTTCTATAAGATAAGAATAACTCCAAAGGTAGACAAAGTTAGCTAGCTGATATGAAATAAATAAAGCAAAATATAACACAATTGATATTAAAAAAAAATGCACATAGCACATAGAGTCGCATATTAAAGCTAGAGTACTGGTTGATCCTTTCTTCCAGGGTTTGGGTATTGTGGGCTTTTCATTCGAGTGAATCTTGGTCTTAATGGCTTTGAGGCTGATTTACCCTGGCAAACCTTCTTTTTCTTTCATAAAGAAAAATAAAATAAGAGAAAAAGGAAAAAAGGGGAGTGAAAAATTAAAATTTATATTATGTAGGAGCCAAGTCTTTCGTAGACCACCGTATCCCACCAGGAGAATGTAGACTCTATCGTAGTTCTTTTATGAAGAAGGATATACATTTTTCCTAAATATCCTTAAAAACTATTCGAAGACATCCCTAGACCAGGCCCGACAAGGGCTTCCCGCGTATCCCTCCATAGGGACGTCAGGTCGGTGCGGTTCATTACATATTTATGGGGAGGGGGTAATTTTAAAAAAGTGAGGACACCTACATCTGTCAAAAACGTAGCCTGGCGAGTCGCTGTCCTTACAAACTCGCTCTCTCATGCTTCATCTGTCACGACTCGAACCACGGGCCGCGACGGGTAACCGGGGCTAACCACCGAACACCACTCATCCCGTTATCTATATGCTCTCATTC
This sequence comes from Lycium ferocissimum, assembly GCF_029784015.1. Taxonomy (NCBI): domain Eukaryota; kingdom Viridiplantae; phylum Streptophyta; class Magnoliopsida; order Solanales; family Solanaceae; genus Lycium; species Lycium ferocissimum. The sequence goes on from NC_081346.1 coordinate 36,344,176, forward strand.
ATAATACTTGCTCAGCTGCATAGAAATATATCATCATTGGAAAGATAGTTACTTTTATAATATAGGCCCTTTCGGCTATCAAAATAATATATACATATATACATGCATATACATACGGACCATGGGACCATGCTACCCACACTGCGTATCTACGAGCCTCTACTAGAATACTAGATATATGGGCGGGACAGGACCCCGCCATGCCCAATCATGAAACTATACATATATATGTACCAAAAGAATAATCTGTGGCACCTCCGGAAAATGGAGTGCTCTCTAACCAGCTGCTAGCTCCTATGCGTCTGGACCACCTCCCTGTCTACCTGTGGGCATGAACACGGCGTCCGAAGAAAAGGACGTCAGTACGAATATTGTACTGAGTATGTAAGGCATGAACAATAATAAAAATGACAATAAATAAGGAGGCATCAGCGAGGAGTAATCTGTAACTGACTGAATCATAAAGGAGGTAATACATGCTAGCTTACTTTCATACTCATCATCATATACCATATGCATAAGAATATAAGCTGCCCGACCAAATAGGTGCGGTGTGATAATATTAGCAATAGCATTAGCCTGCGTCCAGGCCTCTCGCGTCCGGGGTATCGTCTCATGCTGCCCACTAGTGGTGACTGCCCATGCCATTTGGCCATGGTGTATAACTGCCCGCCTTAGCGGTGACTGCCCGGCCATTTAGGCGCGGTGTGATATCATCATGTACTCATTATATCATGCTCATCATAGTACATTTATCATACATGCTTAGCATAGTGTACATATCATAACATACTTATAGCAATACATACATAGAGACTCATAACTCATCGTACTTCATCGGGGTGACATAAGGTCGTGAACCCCCGACTTCGTTATGGAACATTCATAAGTATCCTGCCTCACCTCGAAGGAACAACATAAGGTGAGTGTATATCATGATCAACGTCAATGGACTGCGGATAGCTTCATTAACTTAATAGGGACATCACATCAAAACTATAGCATTTCTAGACTTTAGCTTATCATTATCGTTATCTTGCTCGTAGCGCATCTCTTATCTCGTATGATCTTTCATGAACAAGAACTCATAGCTTTCTTGGAAATAGAACAGTCATAGTAAAGGAGGAATTCATGCCATAGGACTCATGCCTTAGAAAGAAAGGATTAGCCTCGACATACCTTTGTCGTTTACTATTCTATCGCTTGCTCGTTCTCCTTTAATGCACTTGTTTATACCTTCAAGAGAATTCATATCGACGTTAACTATATCGTCGTGAAAGCATACTTACTAAAGCTATAGAAATTTGGGCAACATTTCCTTTGTTTATACTACTTTCTGCCATATTCCATATCAACTCCCAACATTCATAACAATCATCACAATATCGCTAACAACAATCGTCATTCATTTACATAACTCGCATTTCATAGTTCTACTTCAATTCTCCATATTCATGACTAAAAGTCCATCGTCGTATTATTTCTCATCCAATGCTTATTTCATGTTCTAATTATCATTTATAACATATTTACATCATCAACATAACCATTTTCATGATTCATCTCAACTACTATTCCATAATGACATCATTCACCCATTTATAACCCATCTTCCATACTCTTTCATAATCTACGTGTTCCATCTTAATAATACTCCAAACAACATGTAAAAATCATGAAACTTACCTTAAATGATGGAGCAATAGACCTTGGGTGATAATACACCTTTTTGCACAAAACCCATTTTCACCTTTCTTGGATTTCTTGACTTTGGTGGCTTTAATGGAGTTTCATAGACTTGATTCTCTTCAAATCTTGTTGCTTGATCCTTGATTCTCTTGGTTTTATTATGGATGAAATATTTGGAAGGTTCTAGAGGTGTGGAGAAGTTGAAGTCGTGATTGGGAATGAATAAAATGAAGTGGACTTAACATTTAAAGACTTGGAGAGGTTCGGTAACGAGTAGGACTTCCACGGACGCTTCACGGTCCGTGGAACCCTTTTTGGCCGTAGAACGGTCGTGGTTCACGACCAGCCAGCCACTTTTCGCCGGCTGTTCCACGGACACATCCACGGGCCGTGGAACATGGTGCTGTCCGTGGAACATGGCCGTGGAACTCACAGTTCCACCGGAATGGTTCCCGTCGTTTCGTTCGATCTCAAATCCTTATGGGACCTTCTTAGCACTTGTTTATCATTTCATTATCAATCTAGGGGGTGTCATAACTCTTCTCTACAACATTCTTAAGGTATCACTAACCCAATACTCATAGTTTCCGTCCGACGCACTAACTTATAACTCGATTTCCTTAACGACTTTCTTGCTTCAACTCGGATGTCTTTGGAATCTTAATTAGGACCATCAAATACTATTTCTTACTTGTCCAAACCTCGTATTCATCGTACCCCTCGCTCATCTATTCACTGTACACTAACGGAGAAATTTCTGAGGTGTAACATTCTTCCCCCCCTTTTTGAAACATTCGTCCTCGAATGTTAAGTCATCGAGGATTCAGGAAAAATTTCGCCAGAGTTTCCCCTATAATATGGCGATACCATCCTGTCACAACAGCCCATAATATCATTGCCTCACAGGGCTACAACACAATAGCAAAATAGATTGGCCACACACGACCCATATACATAAAAGTAAAGCATACATACCTTATCATCTCGATGTTTCATCATATGTCTCCTCTGGGGGTTGAAATAAGTGCGGATGTGTGGATTTCATCTTCTCCTCCGCTTCCCAAGTCATTTCTTCCCGATTATTATTGTGCCACAGGACTTTGACTGAAGCTACTTCTTTATTCCGAAGCCTTCATACTTGCCTATCTAATATGGCAATAGGTACTTCTTCGTAAGTTAGCTTCTCGTAACTGACATCATCTACTGGCACAATCTTTGTAGGATCTCCAACACATTTGCGGAGCATTGAGACATGGAATACCGGATGAACTAATTCAAGCTCTGAAGGCAAGTCTAACTCATATTCTACTTGGCCCACCTTACGGAAGATTTTGTAAGGTCCGATATATCGCGGACTCAACTTTCCTTTTTGCCAAATCTCATCACTCCTTTCATCGGTGACACTTTCAAGAACACCCAATCATTGAATTGAAATTCTAGATCTCGCCGGCGATTGTCTGCATAAGACTTTTGGCGACTTTGGACTGTCAATAGTCGATCTCGGATCATTTTGACTTTTTCCACCGCTTGTTGAATTAATTCGGGGCCTATCAACTGCCCTTCTCCGACGTCAAACCATCCAATAGGAGATCTACATCTCCTTCCATACAGAGCTTCATACGGAGCCATTTTGATACTGGAATGATAACTGTTGTTATAGGCAAATTCGATTAAGGGTAAGTGGTCATCCCAACTACCACCAAAATCTAAACACATGCCCTTAACATGTCCTCCAAGGTCTGTATAGTGCGCTCGGCTTGTCCGTCAGTCTGCGGATGGAATGTCGTGCTGAGCTTCACTTGAATGCCTAGACCTTCTTAGAAGGATTTCCAGATTTTGGCTGTAAATTGTGCTCCTCTGTCTGTAATGATAGATATTGGAATACCATGAAGCCTCACAATCTCCTTAAGATATAACCTTGCATAATCTTCAGCTGAACACGTAGTTCTGACTGGGAGAAAATGAGCTGCTTTCGTCAATCTATCCACGATCACCCATACAGAATCGTGTTTGCCTCGGGAACGGGGCAATCCTACAATAAAATCCATGTTAATCACTTCCCATTTCCACGTAGGAATTTCCATTGCTTGCAATAATCCTCCTGGCTTTTGATGTTCTACCTTCACTTGCTGACAATTCGGACATTTGGCTACAAACTCTGCAATGTCTCCTTTCATGCCATCCCACCAATACATTAATTTAAGATCATGGTACATCTTTGTCGTTCCGGGATGAATAGAATATCTAGAGTAATGAGCTTCTTCTAGAATTCGGCGGCGTAGTTCCGCCACATCCGGAACACATAGTCTATTCTGATACCTGAGAATCCCATCTACTGAGACTTCAAATGGTGACTTGTCTTTTGGAAATTTCACACCTTTATAATACTCCAATTTGGGATCCTCGCCTTGACGCTCTTTTATTTCTGCGTCCAAGGATGAAACTGTAGGATCATTAACACTAATTCCTGCATCACCTGAATCGATTATACGCACTCCAAGATTCGCCAACTGGTGGATTTCATGAATCAGCTCTTTCTTCTTTGGGGGAACTTCACATGAGCTGCCCATTGATCGGCGACTAAGCGCGTCAGCCACTACATTTGCTTTCCCGGGGTGGTATAAAATATTAACGTCATAATCTTTCAATAATTCTAACCATCGCCTCTGTCGCAGGTTCAGCTCCTTCTGTTTAAAAATATATTGAAGACTCTTATGATCCGTATAGATATCGACATGTACGCCATACAAGTAATGTCTCCACATTTTTAATGCATGAATGACTGCAGCCAATTCGAGATCATGGGTTGGGTAGTTCTTTTCATGTTTCCGTTAATGCCTCGAAGCATACGCAATGACTTTTCCATGCTGCATTAATACACACCCTAGCCCCACACCGGAAGCATCACAATATACAACATAGCCATCCGACCCTTCTGGAAGTGTTAAGACTGGGGCTGAGGTCAATCTATTCTTCAACTCCTGAAAGCTGCGTTCACAGGCCTCATTCCACTGAAATTTTGCTGACTTCTGGGTTAGCTTCGTCAATGGGGCTGAAATAGATGAAAAGCCCTCTACGAATCTTCTATAATAGCCTGCCAATCCCAGAAAACTACGAACTTCTGTAGGTGTAGTAGGTCTCGGCCAAGTCTTCACTACATCAATCTTCTGAGTATCGACTCTAATGCCATAATTTGAAATCACATGGCCCAAGAATGTCACCGAGTTTAACCAGAACTCACACTTTGAAAATTTAGCATACAGTTCTCGAGCTCGTAGAATGCCAAGAACAATGCGTAGATGATCCGCATGTTCTGATTCCGTGCGAGAATACACCAAAATATCATCAATGAATACTATCACAAATAGATCTAAGAGAGGCCTGAATACATTATTCATTAAGTTCATGAATACCGCCGGAGCATTAGTTAGCCCAAACGACATCCCTCGGAATTCGTAATGGCCATATCTTGTTCTAAAAGCTGTCTTGGGAATATCTTCTCCCCTGACCCTCACTTGGTGATATCCGGACCTCAAGTCTATTTTAGAGAACCACTTGGCGCCTTGTAGTTGATCGAACAAGTCATCGATTCTCGGAAGAGGATACTTATTCTTTATCGTCACCTTATTCAGCTGCCTGTAATCAATACACATTCGTAGGGAGCCATCTTTCTTTTTCACAAATAAAACTGGTGCTCCCCACGGAGAGGAACTGGGTCTAATAAACTCCTTCTCGAGCAAATCTTTCAACTGGGCCTTTAATTCCTTCAATTCTGCTGGTGCCATTCGATAAGGAGGAATGGAAATAGGCTCAGTATCCGGCAACACATCAATAGTGAACTCAATTCCCCTCTCCGGAGGAAGGCCTGGGAGCTCATCTGGGAATACATCCGAAAACTCATTTACCACCGGGACAGATTGGAATGTTGGTGGCTTCGCTTCCGTGTCATGGACTCGGACTAAATGGTAAATATAGCCCTTAGCTACCATTCTCCTCGCCTTAAGGTAGGAAATAAATCTGCCCCGTGGAATTTCCGTATTACCTTTCCATTCTAGCACGGGCTCTCCCGAAAATTAAAATCGGACTGATTTTATTCGGCAATCAACATTAGCATAGCATGAGGCCAACCAATCCATACCCATAATTATATCGAAGTCTACCATTTCAAGCTCAACTAAATCAGCCTTGGTTTGGCGATCGCATATCACAACTATACAATCTTTATACACTTGTTTGGCTATCACGGGATCACCAACCGGAGTAGATACCTCAAAAGGTCTAATCGGCTCGGGCTTCACCCCAATACAGTTAGCAACATATGGACTAATGTAAGACAGCGTAGACCCGGGATCTATCAATGCATACACATCATGAGAGAATACAAACAATATACCTGTAACTACATCTGGGGAAGACTCGAGATCCTTCCGTCCGGCTAAAGCATATAATCAAGGCTGTGTGGCACCTGATGTAGATGCTCCCCCTCGGCCCCTACCTTGGCCTGCTAAAGTCTGGGGAGTCTGCTACGGAAGAAGAACCTGCTGCCGACCCTGTGGGCTGAGTCCTAGCTCTGCCGCTCATCGACGGGCAATCTCTCATCATATGCCCCATCTGACCACAAGCATAACAAGCGTCCGAACCCTAGCGCACCGGCCCGTAATGTAACCTACCGCATTGGCCGCATCGCGGTACCGGAGGTCTCCTCCCGACCGTAATCTCCTCCAACCGAGAACTCGGGCCTCGAACTCTGACCCTGTCCGGATCGATAGGAGCGATCAGATCTCTTGCCTGTAAACCGGGGAGGTGCACCCGTCACTGACTGGCCTGAATGTCCGGAATATGTCTGCCTTGATCCACCTCTATAATCACCTCCTGCGCCCATAGATCTTGCCCGTTTGCCTTGCTCTCATCGTTGTCGCGATCACCTCTCTGCGGAGGTTGTTGCCCCTCTAAATTTTGAGCATGGGCTTGAATACGGGAAATGTCCATCCCGTCCTGCAACGAGGCCGTCAAGCAATCCTTAAATAGATGTGGCCCTAAGCCACTCACAAATCTGTACACCCTGTCGCCCATGTCGGCTACCATTGTAGGAGCATATCTAGCCAAAGAATTAAATTGAAGGCTATACTCCCGGGCGCTCACATTACCTTGCTTCAAGTTCAAGAATCTATCCTCTCTAGCTCGGCGGACCTCGGGCGGCAAATAAGACGGATGAAAGCGTCAACTAACTCTTGCCACACGGGAGGAGGCGCATTCTCTTGCCTCGACGCCATCCAATTGTTGTACCATAAAACTGCCACATCTCGAAGTCTATACGATGCCAACTCCACTGATTCAGTCTCAGAAGCATGAATAATCCGCAACGTTCTCAGCATTTCATCAATAAAGCCTTGCGGGTCCTCATCCGGCTTTGACCCAAAGAACTCCGGAGGATTGAGGCTCATGAAATCGCGGGCTCTAGCACTAACTGAACGATCACTTGGCCCCATATTTTGCCGTTGTGCCTGAGCGGCAACTAACTGTGTCAATAAATTAATAGCCTCGGCCACTTGTTGACCCGAAGCAACCGGTGGAGGAACTGGAGGAATAGGAGCTGGAGTTGAAGCCCCTTCTTGCTCTTCCGTAATAGGAGGAGTAGTGGAGGCATTAGATAAAGCCTCATGATGGGACTCTCCTTCATCTATATTCATAGGCGGCTCTCTTTCCGCCCGCCTCTTTGTCGTAGTCTTGCCCTTCTGGGCGGCTTTAGCTTTTGGCGGCATTTCTGAAATCATAGCACATTCGTTAGGGAGGGGTTAAACCTTATACTCGGCTCTATCGCACGATTTCATATGAAGAAAGATGGTCATTTTTCCTAAATGTCCTGTAGCCTCCTGTTTATTAGCGTGGCGCGCAACACACCAAAAACAAGACTCTACTAGACACGGCTCGTAGACACTTCCTAGGACTGAACTGCTCTGATACCACTTCTGTCACGACCCGAACCACGGGCTGCGACGGGTATACGGGGTTAACCACCGAACACCACTCATCCCGTTATCTATATGCTCTCATTCATAATACTTGTTCGCCTTCATAGAAATATATCATCATTGGAAAGATAGTTACTTTTATAATATAGGCCACTTTCGGCTATCAAAATAATATATACATATATACATGCATATACATACGGACCATGGGACCATGCTACCCACACTGCGTATCTACGAGCCTCTACTAGAATACTAGATATATGGGCGGGACAGGACCCCGCCATGCCCAATCATGAAAATATACATATATATGTACCAAAAGAATAATCTGTGGCACCTCCGGGAAATGGAGTGCTCTCTAACTAGCTGCTAGCTCCTATGCGTCTGGATCACCTCCCTGTCTACCTGTGGGCATGAAAACAACGTCCGAAGAAAAGGACGTCAGTACGAAAATTGTACTGAGTATGTAAGGCATGAACAATAATAAAAATGACAATAAAATAAGGAGGCATCAGTGAGGAGTAATCAGTAACTGACTGAATCATAAAGGAGGTAATACATGCTAGCTTACTTTCATACTCATCATCATATACCATATGCATAAGCGTATAAGCTGCCCGACCATACAGGTGCGGTGTGATAATATTAGCAATAGCATTAGCCTACGTCCAGGCCTCCCGCATCCGGGGTATCGTCTCATGCTGCCCACTAGTGGTGACTGCCCATGTCATTTGGCCATGGTGTATAACTGCCCGCCTTAGCGGTGGCCCGGCTATTTAGGCGCGGTGTGATATCATCATGTACTCATTATATCATGCTCATCATAGTACATTTATCATACATGCTTAGCATAGTGTACATATCATAACATACTTATAGCAATACATGCATAGAGACTCATAACTCATCGTACTTCATCGGGGTGACATAAGGTCGTGAACCCCCGACTTCGTTATGGAACATTCATAAGTATCCTGCCTCACCTCGAAGGAACAACATAAGGTGAGTGTATATCATGATCAACGTCAATGGACTGCGGATAGCTTCATTAACTTAATAGGGACATCACATCAAAACTATAGCATTTCTAGAATTTAGCTTATCATTATCGTTATGTTGCTCATAGCACATCTCTTATCTCGTATGATCTTTCATGAACAAGAACTCATAACTTTCTTGGAAATAGAACATTCATAGTAAAGGAGGGAATTCATGCCATAGGACTCATGCCTTAGAAAGAAAGGATTAGCTTCAACATACCTTTGTCGTTTACTATTCTATCGCTTGCTCGTTCTCCTTTAATGCACTTGTTTATACCTTCAAGAGAATTCGTATCGACGTTAGCTATATCGTCGTGAAAGCATACTTACTAAAGCTATAGAAATTTGGGCAGCATTTCCTTTGTTTTTACTACTTTCCGCCATATTCCATATCAACTCCCAACATTCATAACAATCATCACAATATCGCTAACAACAATCGTCATTCATTTACATAACTCGCATTTCACAGTTCTACTTCAATTCTCCATATTCATGACTAAAAGTCCATCGTCATATTATTTCTCATCCAATGCTTATTTCATGTTCTAATTATCATTTATAACATATTTACATCATCAACATAACCATTTTCATGATTCATCTCAACTACTATTCCATAATGACATCATTCACCCATTCATAACCCATCTTCCATACTCTTTCATAATCTACGTGTTTCATCTTAATAATACTCCAAACAACATGTAAAAATCATGAAACTTACCTTAAATGATGGAGCAATAGACCTTGGGTGATAATACACCTTTTTGCACAAAACCCTATTTTCACCTTTCTTGGATTTCTTGACTTTGGTGGCTTTAATGGAGTTTCATAGACTTGATTCTCTTCAAATCTTGTTGTTGATCCTTGATTCTCTTGGTTTTATTATGGATGAAATATTTGGAAGGTTCTAGAGGTGTGGAGAAGTTGAAGTCGTGATTGGGAATGAATAAAATGAAGTGGACTTAACATTTAAAGACTTGGAGAGGTTCAGCCGAGTGGGACTTCCACGGACAGCTTCACGGTCCGTGGAACCCTTTGCTGGTCGTGGTTCATGACCAGCCAGCCACTCTTTCTGCTGGCTGTTCCACGGACACATCCACGGGCCGTGGAACATGGTGCTATCCGTGGAACATGGCCGTGGAACTCACAGTTCCACCGGAATGGTTCCCGTCGTTTCGTTCGATCTCAAATCCTTATGGGACCTTCTTAGCACTTGTTTATCATTTCATTATCAATCTAGGGGGCATCGTAACTCTTCTCTACAACATTCTTAAGGTATCACTAACCCAATACTCATAGTTTCCGTCCGACGCACTAACTTATAACTCGATTTCCTTAACGACTTTCTTGCTTCAACCCGGATGTCTTTGGAATCTTAATTAGGACCATCAAATACTATTTATTACTTGTCCAAACCTCATATTCATCGTACCCCTCGCTCATCTATTCACTGTACACTAATGGAGAAATTTTCGAGGTGTAACATCATCCTTCTTCTTCTCACCATTGTGGTGGCAGAGGAACCAAGATTTTCCCCATTCGAATCATATGCTTGAGCTCGAGCTTGAAGGCGCAGCATTCCTCGATATCATTCCCCATAGCTCCACTATGGAACAGACAAATCTTATTTCTGTCAAGCCTCACTAGCAGGGGCTCGTGGATAGGCTCCACGGGTCTGATTTTTCTCAAAGTGGCCAATGTTAAGAAAATGTGGGCATATATCTCCTCAAAGACCGTGAAATCATACCACCATATCTAGTTTTCGATAGTGAGCCCCTCTCCTGAGACGACAGGGTCATGGACCAAAAAGGTATGTAGGCCCATGGGGTTCCAATGATCTTATCATCTATCATGCTGACGATTCTCTTTCTCAACCCTAAGCATTCATCCAAACTGTGCCCTGCCTGGTTATGGTGAAAAAGGCACCTTTTGTAGGAATAGACCAACACGGGGGTTGGCAGTCGGATTCAGGACGAGCAGGGCATTCAAATTGCCCACACTCTCTCGAACACTTCCCTATAGGGCGACGTGCCTGGGTGCCACTCTGAAAGGAGAGGATCAAGACTTAAAACCTATGCCCCACCATCCGGGCACCTGAGGATTCATCCTTTCAAAATTTCCTGAGACCATAGTAGATGTAGCTGGTGCTGGCTCGGGAGAGGGCGCATACAAAATTTGATTCCTCATCAGTGGGTATATAGTAACCGGCCTCATCATCCATATCACGTCCCTCCACTTGGAACTCGAGAAACATTTTGAAAGGCTACATTCCTTCCTCATCCTTTACATCCACAGGCTCGGACTCTTCTACTTTTATGTCCTGGGGTTCGGTCTCCCCCGGATGTTCTTCCTCGACTTCTTGTGGTTCGGAGGCTTCTTCTTGAGGCTTCGATTGCTCCAGGGGATCCATTACCCATGGGTCTGATTCTACCCTCTGATTTTAATTTTCCTCGAGGACTTCTTCTCGAGGTGTGTCTAGCCTTCTTTCCAAGGGTACGTAATTCATTACTAACTCCCTCATTTCTTCCGACACATTTTCTTCAAAATATTATTCTTGGGGCATCCCTTCTGGCGGGGTACCAACCAAGTTTGGTAATCTGTCGACCTCCTCGATCTTTTTCCTAATCTCTTGTAGATGTTCCTCTATCTGTTGAGCCTTAAGACGCAGCATCTCGGCAATCTCTGCAAGGGTGAATGTGTTTTGGTCTCCTTGGTTCTCTAGTTTTGGCAAATCAGCCTTTAGTGGAGGTAAACTTAGGTAAGTCTCAAGTCAATTGGTTTAGGGTATGTAAATTAGAACATTGGACCAATCATATTCCGGCTTTAATATGCGATATTAAATACACACATGAAGCACGTAGCAAGCAGCCACGCAATTTATAAACAGTTATACTACTCGCTTTCTAGGGCTTTAAGCCAAGGTCATCCTAATCATATGAAATATGCAAGTGCCATTTCTAAGAATGAACCATTGCCCCGAAAAATCATCATATCAATAATAATATCTTCCCCGAAGGGATTACAAAGGTGATGAAGCTGACATAGGGCTATAATAAAAACAAAAGCAAAATCAATAGCATTCTCCCCTAGCAGCTGATGTCGATGCTTGGCATGTCCTGGCCTTCTTGACCATTCGAAGGGTGGTCTGAATGTAAAGGCGCGTTTGATAGCTCCATTCTGACTATCACGGGATCTGATTCTTCCAGAATCTTAGCCAGATGCTCATCCGTGTTTTCCAAACATTTTTGCAGACGGTCATCCCGCGTGCTTCGTGACAGAGTGCGGGCCTTGGTGTAGGTGTGCTGGACAAATGGCTTTGCAGCCAGTCATGATAGTTTGGGTCGCATCCCGCCTCAAACCTGTCCATGGCTTGTGTGTCTGGTCCCTATTTCACATGGCCATTCCATTCCCTGATTATTATCCCTGCATTCTTGATCTTTTGCTCTGTGTGCTCAATGATGAATTGCTCGGGATTCCCCACTTGGAGTACTGTCACACCCTTAATCCGATAGGGTGTGATGAGCACCCGACCCTTACCTAGGGCCGAGCGAACCCGTCGACTCTCGTGACATCCATACTTATCTTCTGGGCCCTTAAATCGTACAATGGAAACATAATAAAGGCTTTTACAAAACATGCTTTTGATCTTCCTGAACTCAAATAAAATCAGTAATCATAAGAAAACTGTAAATACAATGCATAACAATACATCGGCTTATAAAGCCGCTTACAAGACTGACATATCGTACATGACACTGTCTGCAAAGTCTCTAACACGGAACATGATACCATAACATAATACGGCCGACTCGGCGACCTCAGGAGAAAGTGGAGCTCGCCAATCCCGCTGGAACATCTTCTACTAATATCCTTAGCTCATCTGGGTGTACCTGCGCGGTATGAAATGCAGCCCCCGAAGAAAGGGGGTCAGTACGGAATATGTACTGAGTATGTAAAGTGTGAAATATAGTAAGCGGGACTATCTTTTGAAGTAAAAATGCGAAAATCAGAAGACTTGCCTTTGAAAATATAGGTCATGTATGTCAATGTCATAAAATCCGTCGTAAAAACATATAGCGTGTCCCGGCCCTCTAGCGAGGGACTCGGTAAGTAAAATCATAATATACATGTATTAAATGTACATATAACATGCCCCGGCCCTCTAATAAGGGACGCGATAAATAAAATCATGTCATCATCATGTATGCATGCATATATATATATATACATATATATATATATATATACCGTACCCGGCCCTCTAGTGAGGGACTCGGTGAATAGCGTGTCCCGACCCCGCTAGCAAGGGACTCGGTATGCCATCCTGGCCGCCATCCCCATATCATCACATCATCATATACATATATATAGCGTGTCCCGGCCCTCTAGTGAGGGACTCGGTGAATAATGCAGTGGAATGTGCACGAATGCGTGTCTGGCCGGGACTCGGTGAAGGACATATTGAGCTTGGCACGAGCGGAGTAGTGAGAAACCATATGCACATAAATCATTTTCGAGACTCAATGAAGTAAGTCAACGAATCGTCATTTGAAAATCGGGACAAAAGTTATATCAACTGTCTTTCGGACACTACTCGGAAACATATCAAACATCATAAACATCTAGAAGAACCATAGGGATCATAGTCATACGTCAAACCAATCTGAGTCCGCCTCGGAAAGTTACGGACCTTATTCACTTTAGGACTTTCTATGAACATATCGAAGCAATCCGAGCCCTTCTGTGAAAGTTACGGTCGTTCGTAGTTACGGAATCATTTAAGAACAAAACTCTTTTGAAAACAAAACTTTTATGCAACTTTTGAAACTTTGTCATACGAAAACATAAGAACCATAATTCGACTACGTTAAGAATACGAATATCAAGAAACAAATAAGAATCATAGACACGCTCGGATTGCAGGAATAGAGTTACCTCGAGACTCGTGTCATAATTTACTTTTAACTAAGACATGCCAAAGAAAGAAAGGTTGAGCTTTACATACCTCGTTTGCTTCCTACGCTAGTCAGACTTAAATTTCGGGCTTCCAACAATCTACAATAACGTCATTTGGCATTAACCATTAGTCATAAACACTTAAGAATCCACTTCCAAGCCATCACTTATTTACAGAAATTTGGGCGCATCTCCCCTATAAATTCAACAAAATTTCGAGAATTCAACTCGGCCAAATCAACAACAACCAAACCAACAACCATACTAACAATATCCATAAGTGATTCAAAACGCATTCTAACATTAATACTTCCCTTCTACACAATTCGACAACATTTCATTTATATTCAAATAAACTACATACGATCAAGCCTACACCAATGCTCACCTATTCAATTACTAATCCGCAACCATCCAAACAAGATTTAAGAACATTCCAAACAATCCACAAAATATTCAAGACAATCCAAACAATGCCATGGAACCCGAAACCACCCATTTCCATAGGGACAATAACAATACATTTCTTTCTTCCAAGTTCATCAATGACACCAATAATCCACACATTTACAACATTATTTCCATAAATTCAAGAAACTATGTTAGAATCACTTTAGGTTCTAAATCAACCCACAACAATCACAACTTCAATTTGAGTCATCAAACCTTCATTTTCATCACATATTCCATAACAACAACAACCAAAACACTAAGTAAAATCAATTCATTCCTTCTACACAAACAATCCATATCCACGGCCACACACCATCATACAACATTTCATGATTTTCATCCATTTTCATACACTATGACACGTCCAAAACATCCATAAAACATGTAAAGGAGGATTGAATCTTACCTTTTCCTTTCAATTCTTCCACTCGGCTAGGATCCTCCATAGCTAAAACGAATGGTTTCCTTGTTCCAACGACTACTCCACGTTGTAGAGGACCTTCCAATTAGTAGAGAAACAAGGAGAAAATAATTTTTCTCTTTCAATTTCCATGGACCATGTTCGGCCATCCCATGGCCGAACTCCCTCTCTCTCTTTTCTTTCCTTTCCTCTCAAGTTTCTAGAGTTTGCAACTTAATGAATATATCTTATTTGGTCATCATATATATATATATATTTTTATGGCACATGGCCGGTCATGCTCCCCTATTTTTTCCAATTTTCTAGAATTCTCTTAAGTGGTCAAAGATGAATTCTAGTTTTGCATGGTCATGAATTATATACATATATTTATACATGCCCCCTACAAATATGAAATGAACACATGGCCCCCTTGATGGCTTGAAACCATTGGCTAGCCATGTGTAGGTCCCACGGCCACATGGCTAGTTGTGGCTATTTTATGAAATAATTTGTTTCCACTCTTGGCCCTTAAGTTTCCTTATTCCAATTTTGCCCTTAATACTCTATACCAATAAAAGCATGAATATGCAACTTATGCATTCTTAACAAAATCGAGAAAAAAATAACCTTGTCCCTAACTTTCCACGATTTACTCGGAATATCCCGACGTACAAAATACGGGATATAACAGGTACTATTTGCCTTCTTCCACATAACAAATAAAATTCCAATATTGCCTTATGGTTAGAACCTTTAAGCCTCGAGATAAATAGTAAGGGCGGATCCATCTGACCCCCGATATTGGCACGAACGGGTAATTTTTACCCCACCCTACTATGGTTTCAGAAAGGAACTCAGGAAACATCCACTGAATTCGATCTTCGGTCAAAGTAGCGAAGAATTTGGCCCACTCACTTTTAGACACAATCCTAGGATTTGGACAATAGTCCACGGGACGGTCTATCCTGTTCTATCATCTCAAGCCTTGAACCTCTTGAGCTATGTTCAGGTGCTTGATAATCCACTATCTATATTTATAGGCATATGTGGTATATGAATAGCGAAAGGTGACCATTTGCAGAACATACTACACCGTTGGAAATATCATAAATGATTATGGCATTTGTCCAGGGCCCTGAAAATGTCGGCCAAGATGATAGGGGCCAGGTCAAAATACCTAGTTTCCTCATCCTTGGTTATGCCGTAGAAAAGGACTTGAGCTAAATAGATCATTCGGGTGTCTATAGCCAATGAATCGTCGTTGGGGAACACCATAGTGCCCAATAAAGAAATGGAAAATGCCAAGGGTCTAATGTTCTCCCAGTCTTCTCTACTCTTGAATTCCCTTTGATACAAGGCATATCCAGCGACATCCCCGAATCTCTGATATAGGTCTCTGAAAGCCACTCTATTCCCATGTGCCCAAGATGTTTCGATAAAGGCAAAGAATTTCAAAATCTGACCCAGGGATAGCCTTTGAGGAAATAACAAATTGTGGTCTGGCTTATGCCTCTTTCTTAGACAGGTTCCATTACTGTCTATGGCGCCCCTGATTTCTTCTAAGGTTGGCGTCATCTCGATGTTCCTAAAACGGAATAGCATCTCTTTATCATCCCAATACTTGGCTAACACTTCTACCATTTTCGGATGACCCTTCATAGTCATAATGGAAATGACCCAAAACGCAGCTGACAGCCCTCCGATGTTAATTACCTAACCATCCCCACCAAGCTCTGAGCAGATCCGGGGCCTCAAGGATGATGTCAAATTGAATTCTTCGGTCCATCTGCAAAACAAAATACCGTTAAGCTTCCCCCCCCCCCACCCCCCTTTCCCACAAGGCCAATGGTTCATTACATAGGCACAAGCTTATTTCCATATAGCACATAGATGAAATGCGGTGTCTTCGGGTCATTGACCATCCAAACACAGCGTAGTCTTCCTAATAAACCTTAGGTAAGTCTGAGATACCCAAGGCTCGTCTAGTTACAAATGCTCTAGTTCGGTAGGGATTTAGCTTCGCTCTCTCCTAGTCATTACTAGAGTGGTTTTTGACAAAGGACACAGTGGTGCATGTAATCTGTGTGGTTCTTTACTTGAGCGAATTTATTTAATGTATTAATTGTGTTCTTGTGTTCTTGTGGAGTGAATGAAAGGAAAATGGTTCAAGTTGGACAAGCTGGGCGGAATTATATGATTTTATTCTAGTTTTATGTCGGGGTTGTTGGACGACCGCGTACCAACCCCTTCTCATAACGATTCCAAAAGAATTTTTTAGTTTTATAGTGAAGGAACTACCGCGTACTCCGCGAAGTAGCCTTTGGAACAAAGTGTAAAATAAATGCCAGGAATGGCAGAGTTTATGATATGCATGAAATAAAAGTTTATAATAGCGGAAAAGTAAACACATAAGCAGTTTAAAGCAAATAAATTCACATTATATTGGAATCCTTATGGTTAGAACCTTTAAGTCCCCAGCAGAGTCGCTATCTGTAACGGTTCGCTATATACGCTGGTGCATAAAAGCTACTACGAGCTAGTTGGTGCTCTTTCAGACTTTGTTTTAAAAGGGTCGCCACCTAATTTTTAGGTAAGGGTGCTGGTGATCCCCTAGGGAAGGTATTAGGCACCCTAGTATTAAGGATCCGTACTATACGGTTTACCTTCGAATTCCAATGTGTGATTATTCGTATGAACTGCTTGTTTAGTGTTTAATTCCCGCATTTTTAAAAGATTGCCATTTATTGCATATCACTTGATTTGGAAATATTTGAGTATATCCCCTTATATATAGGTACTTTAGATTCGGATTTATTAATATCCGATAAGAAATATCCCCTTTTACGTATATATATATATATATATCCCCTTTTACGTAGTATGTATTAAAAGAAAACATTTTGGTTTTTGTAATGTATACACGAGTAAATATATATCCTCTTTGTTCATGCTTAGCTCACACTTGGTCTCAGGTCAACTTTATAATAAGTTAGAATGCCTTACTTAAAACCTTTATAATTACGGGTATATTTTTTACCGTTTTCAGTTTACAAAAAGGGTTATCACTAATTTGGACACACGTATACATTTAAATTCATATTTGTTAAATTGGAGTCAGAGCCAAAAACAATTTTTGTCCACAGAAAGAGTTTCAATTTTTTGGGCAAGGTCCAGATCCTTTATTTGAAAATCTAGTTGGGCTTTAACCCATTTGGCCATCTGTTTCTAAAAAATTATGTGGGCTCTGGCTCAAAAATACCTTATCTTTTTCTAGTTTAAAAATCCAGAAAATCCATGCTTGTTTCATTTGTTGAAAGAATTCGCTCAACTGGTTTCATCTCTTTTGAGTAAAAAATCATGCAATTTTGACCTTAACATCTCTTAGTCTCTTTATTCTTTATCTTACTGAACACTTGGTTAATCTTTGCTTAAATTTAAAAATCAGTATGCGTGATCGGGGTTTTAAAAATCGCTTAAGGATCTAGAGTCAATCTAAACGGCGTATGCACCATTTGCCTAAGATGTCTAGTTCCAACCATAATTATTTCAGATAATAATGTGAGTTTTTACAAATACAAATACAATACAACATCCAATTGAAATAATATAAATGATGGAGGAGGGATTAGACTAGGGGTGTACCAAACCCCCTAATTAACTATTTTCACCCATGGTTGGGCCTTCATGTCATTTTCACCCATGACTGGGCCTTCGATCTATATTACCTTCCATTTTTCTTTTCTCAGACTCAATAAATCTTTTGAAAGAATTTTCCTATTGGGCCAAAGGATGGTTGGACCTCAGCCCGAGTGGCCATGTAGTGAGAAAGAGGAAAAAGAGGCACTCGGTTAGTTTATATTTACTGAACTTATCATTCGTGTAAATGTATACATACATATGCATCGAATTCATTCACTAGTAGCATAACCAAAGTATTTGTACATAGATGCTATTGGGCCTTATTGGTAGAGATTTAGGCAGCCCAGGGTGGTTATCACCATCCTTATTCCCGATGTCGCACAAGATCAAAAAAGGTTTCTTGAACCTTAGGCATGGCAGGCATCGGGGGAAGGCTAAACCAAACCCAAACTTGCTTTAATACCTCAACCATATACATCAACACACATAAAAGAATGATAGAACAGCATTCACTTAACAGTTTCATGACATAGATAAATATGTAGTGCCTTAAGGTAAAGAACAACAATTACAGTTGAAACACACAAGCATGGGGGTGGACAAAACAAAATTGAGACACATAGATGTGGTATGAGACAGAAGCAGACTGAAACACATAGTCATGATACAGGTACACTCAAATGTAAGCAAGAGCATGGTATCTTAGTCTAGGCAGTTTCACATAGGATGTACAATATTCAAAGGGAGAAGCCACTATTTTGAATACACATGTTATATACAAAGTAGGATACAAGCAAGTCCAAGTATATGCAGATGATGCAAGGTTGTGGAAATGTGCAAAGAAAAAGAGGAAATTTAAATTTAGGCATTCAACATAGTATAAGCAGGATGAAATACAGGAAAAAGTCAAGGTATTTTTTAGTCTAAATGGTCAGAAGCAGGGCATGGCATATTATCAAGAAAAATAGTTGTAGATGAGACAAGTAAGCATGACACAGACAAATATCAAACATAGGCAAAATCTGGATTTTTCTAAGTCCACATGAACTCATGTAAGATGTGCAATATTCAGAGAAAAAAGAAAACAACTGCATTTGAACACACATGCCACAAGCAACAACAGAGTGCAGGCAAACCTAACTATATGCAGGTGATGCAGGATTGCTATTTAGATTCCAACTGATTCCATTATAAAGACAACAACATGGATCAAGATTATGCATTGGTCACATGGAGAAACCAAATTCATAATGGATGAACAAAAGTGTAAAGAAAAGCAACACATGTTCCTTCGTAGAATTCTTGAAGAAAAGAGCATTACGTGATATTTAAAGGTCCAACTGTTCAATGTTCAGGTCCTAAGCCTCCTTCTTAAATCTTCCCATTCAATATCCAATTCAATCACATCTATGCACTTAAGCTCTTCATTTAAACTCAGCAAATCATTCATTAGGGAAATTATGGTTCCAGCTTTATGTTCTAGTATCCATATGATCACAGGGACATTAGTGAGCATGCCTCCATAGGCCATGGGAGTGCCATGATGTCCTTTATGTGGAGGGAAGATGTTATGAACCAAGCAATGCTTGGTTCTCCCTTGACCCTCTCTCCAGGGCACCTTTTTAAAAGGCTCATCCTTGGCTATGTGACTTTAGCTCATCCTTAGTCCCTTATGATCATACGAACTCTATCATTTAAACTATTTATAACTAGGTGCCCAAACGAATGCAAACACAAGTATTCATAGCAAAAAAATCATTTAAATACAGGTGCAGAATTATTTTTCACTATTAAGGCTTAGCAGTGTTCACACAGAGACACAGAATGAGTTAAAGCATTATTGCATAGTTCTATAAGCCATTTTTAAAGTTCCATAGATCATTACAGACTTACGTGGACACTCAGCAGGTCAAGCTATGTTGTAAAGCCCTTCCAGCCAGTTCATAAGTGATGCATACAAGCTAAGTGGTTAAATCATTATGGACCAGCATACAAATATAGTGGTTCTTAGAGATACAGGCAAACAGAACAGTCAAGTAGTGCTACTGAGCTATACTAATAATTTACCAGAACTTAGATTGGAGATGCCAATAATCTAAACATAAACACAGATGGCAGGTTCTCTTTTCTTTTTCTTTTTTTTATGCTGGACTGGTCCATTTCAAGAAAAAATGATAAAGGGAGCTTTGATGACTTAAGGCATGCATCCAAATTCAATGGCCTAATCTACCTTTACAGACTTGGAACTTTGGACAATCACATGTTTAATGGAAGCTAATGCCACTTAAACAAAGAGAGAAGAAAGAAAAAGCATACAAGCAAATAAACAGGCAGGCTAAATACTCAAACAAAACTTGCAATTTAATGAACTTCAAAGGTCCTTGGCATAACCAAATTCCTAGGAAAGAGCAAAATGTATGGACTTATGTAGAACCTAAGGGATGACAGACAGATGCACAAACTAGCAGAAGACAAAGCAGATATTCACGTTGTCAAACAGGTCATACTACAGGTTTTTTCAAGCTCAAACTCTCCGTGACTAGTAACTAAACAACTTCAACCATTTACAGCTTGGACCTTGAGCAGAATCATCCATATTATAAACAACACATATATCAATATTATAGGAGTCTAAATAGCCTTATCTCTTTCTTTACTTAGTTTCACTTCAATGTTGAGGAAGATCAGTTTTATAAAGCAGTGTATCCACTTAAGCCATTATTAGCAACTAATGATCTATTATTAGTCCATATTCTTCACTGTAACAGCCTCTCACTTAACTCAAACCCCTCTTAACTAATTTCTAGTCATAGTTATACTCTTGATTGATGCCTAGTGCTACTCTGATAAACAGCATATTATTCAAATAGGACTAGATTCATGCATTATCCATTAATCAGGCTTAAATTATTAAGTTCAAGACCATGTACCACCATTCTGAGTGTTTAAGAGATTATGCGACCCTCAGAACATAATAAAATAGTTGAGTAATATCAAACTACTACTACTGAATTAATCTTAACTACCACAGACATCTTAGCACAAACATTCCCACATCAATAACCAAATAAAGAACTATAACTAAGCACAAATTAAACTAGAAGAAGAAAAAGAAAAGAAAAGATAAAAATTTACCTTTTAGATGCACAGCCGTGTACAAGAATGAATTTGGAGCCTTTAGTGCTTCCTTTCCTCGACTCAGCCACACAAAAATAAAATCAATTTTTTTGAACTAGAACTTAATCCCTTTTTAAAAGTTAAGTATAAAATTTTACTAGCATAGCTCAAAATTTTAAGTTTAAAACTCAGATTTTAAGCTTTGTATATTCTTGAATGTTCAAGACTCGTTAAATGGTAAGGGACAAATGTTTTTTTCTCAGAATTTAACTTGGAAAGTAAATCCTACAGCTTAAATCATCCACCATGAGCAACGAACGGCCCGATCTGAGCCTTACCCTTCTCGATCTGGTCTATTCAAATCCAACCAATGAGAATCAAGAAGGGTAAGAGTACGATATAGCAAATCGCATGTTTAATCTAAAATTAAAAGAAAAGGGGTAAAGAAAAAGGGGTTTCTCATCGTGTTTGGGGGGGAGATGACGAAAACGGAAGTGGAGCATTAAATGCTCCATGCTGATGGTTGTACGAGGATTGTGTGGTGCCTGGCACCTCTGCGTTCTTGCCATTTTTATCTAAGAGAGAGAAAGAAAGTTGAGGCGGCACCTGGGGTTTTTCATGGGAAGGGAAAGCAGAGAGAGAGAGAGAGAGGCGTGTTTGGTATGGAAGACAAAATGAGAGTAAGGCGGGGTATTACCCTCCCTTAATGCTACGTATATTTTTGGGTCGGGTCGGTCCAGTTGGGACTGCGATCGATCCAGTTTAAAAAGAAATGAAATGGGGCCTTTTTTGTACATATACCGCATATGTATATTTATGTATATCAGACGTATATTCATACATAAAGGGTGAAATGGGTAAATCAAGTAAATGGAAAGATCTAAAATATCGACTATTGGTCACATTATTATAACTAAAACATAATTAGCCTTTAATTAATTTTAAAACACGACTAATTGCGTAGACATACTTAGTTTGCAAATATGGCATTAATGTAGACAATTAAATAACTAAATCCAATTTGCAATAATGACCCTCTAGTGATTAATTAACCTAATTAAGTACTAAACACAATTTATTAATTTCAACAGATTATGTGAACACATAAAATTAGAGATTGAGGGGTAAAATGGTCAATTCTTTAATTACTCAAATTTCTTGGATTGACTTTTGACAATTTAAACAATGAAATAAATAATTATTCAACAAAATGTAAATATTTCATAAAAATGTCATAAATGTACCAATTAATTCTTAAATAATTTATAGCATCACAGAAATTATTTTATTAATTAAAAGGAGTAAGATATTGACCTAGACAAATTTATAAAATTATTTTGACCCTTTAAAATGCCTGATTCAATTTGTTCGTCATCCAAGGATTCTGAGTAATTAAAATACATTATGGGAGGTCAAAAATTAGCTGTCAACAACTCCCAAGATGTTTCCCAGTGTCTCTTCAGTTAGTATAAACTCAGTTTGGCAAACTGACGCAATGAGGGTGCTTAGATCATTGGAGTAGTTGAGGTTTTCAAAGAACTCATACACATGTTCCTTATAAGCATTTGGCACTGGTGGAGTCAACAAATGGCTCCAAATCTGAAATCTAATTATTTCAATCAGTTCTTTCATCCCATATTTTTCAGTGATTTTCGAATCAAGTACCCTTCCCAGCAACACTTTTTGTCTCCTCAGATTTTCTCTTCTCTCATTTTCATTTAGAGCAACTGCTTTGCTCACCCCTGGCTTCTTCAGGGAACTTGACTCTTCATGGTTTTTGCTCTTTCTTTTCTTTGAATTTTTCTTCACAACTGAGACATCTTTCATTCCTTCTCTTTCCACTGCCTTATCAAAATTCACGACTGCAATCTCCACATCGACTAGCTGAATTTCATCAGTCAAGCCGCTGTCTACTTGAGAGATTCTGATCCTTTTTCTACCCTTTGCTTTGTTGGCCTGGAGAGCTGATTCCAAGGCTGCCGTTGCACCCTTCTTACTTTGTCTGGTTCGAGGTGTCATTCGACCAGAAGTGATTTTCTCAGTAACTCCAGATCTTGTGGTTCCTTTAACTCCGGACTTCTTTTTTATTTTAAGGGCTAAAGGTATCTTATCTTCATCAGATTCATCAGCACAAGCATTTTGATCCTGACACTTTTCAGTTGAGAACTCAGCAAGAGGTGCGATGTCATGAGGAGCAAGTTCAAGTCTTAGAATCAGATCAAAGTTCCTTCTGGGCGACCCTGGTGTCTTGTCCCACACAGGAGATGTCCTGGATTCAGTTTCAGTTGCTCTTAGTATTAACGGATCAGGTCTCTCCTTCATTTTCTCTAAGTTCATTTAACTCTCTAGATCACCTATAGTGCTCATGGTTTGTACGATTTCTTCCATTAGGACTGCATCACTGCCCATTCTATCAAAACGTTCTTGACCAATCCCAAAGATGGGTCCATCCACTTTTATGGGAGACTCGTCTGCTGACTTCTTTGTTCCTTTATCGAGATTAGAGGGAGGAGAGTTATCTTTTTGTAAATTGACGACTTCTGAAGTCTATTCCTCTTCATTGCATATAGCCTTTTCTTCATGCATATCTGGGGAGACTAGGTTTTCTTTGGCTTGATGTGACTCCCTTGTATTCTCAGTAGATTGGCGGGTAACCTCTATACTATTGTCTTTTTCTTCCATTTTCATCTGTGTTTTGAAATTATCTGGACACAGATACGGTATGACCACTACTTATAGAGGCAGGTTTTTCGATCTAGACAGGTATGGCTGGAGAAGGTATAGTTCTACTGAGAGACATGCTGGAGGCAGAGGATTTTGAGGAAGTGGTGACACACTTTTGATCGACGGGAGGAAGAGGTTTTGGAGAGGATATGGGATGGCTTGACTCAGGTGGATTTTGGGCCTTGGAAGGTGAGAGAGAGAGGGGTCAGTTACAACAGGGACTCGAGAAATAGGTCCTTCACTATACATAAAGAAGTTTGATTCTAGAAGAAAATAAGGAGAGAGGATAAAGACTGAGAGTGAGAGATGTATCAGTTTTGTATGAGGGAGAGGAGAAGTAAGGACGTATATTGGATTTTTGGCATCAATTGAAAAGAGGGAAGGTAATCGAGGGTAGATGAAAGAGTCAAGTGACGAGTGGGTCGGGTCAGCTTAAGGAAGGTGTAAAGTCTGGAGGAGAGTTTTCAAGAGGTTTCGGTGACTTAGTGCTTAAATGAAAATTTCACTTTTATACTTGTGCTAAAAAAACTACTAACCTGAGTTGCAGAGACCACGTTCCTTTGCTAATTTTGTTTGAAAAAGAAAAGTCATCCGAGCAACAACTCTAAAATGTGCCTGGTCACATTTGCTTGCACTGTTCTGAGACATCCATGTGAGTATACCTGTAGCAGTAAATGAGTTAGATGTCACCTAAAAAACTTTTTGCCTGACTTTAACTCTTCCTTTATCATAACCATAGAGAAAGGAGAAAGTATCCAAAAAAACTTCTTGCATAGTGTCAGCAACCCAGTTCTTCAAGTGATTAGTCACCACACTCGGATTTGTGATAACGAGAAGGATAGAACAGACCAGGTGTCCTCAAGTTGTCTTATTCTGCATATCTTGTGGTTGAGACTCCACTCTACACCTGTTAAAAAACTTTGCTGCATCCTAACTGTCTGAAACATGAGAGGATGTTTTGCTCATGCTTTTCTCTTCATGCACCCATCCTCTCCTTGGAAGCTCTTGAGTGAAAGGTAGATTTCATTTTCCTCCTAATCCCCTCTTTTTCACTCAAGTCTTCCAACATGATCACTGACCTTGTTTGGGACCCCACACCAGATTGGGTCCCTTGGAGTAATGGACAGGGTGAGTTGGATTTCCCTTTTTGTTCATACAAGTTTACTCCTTTCTGATGCAGATAAATTATTTTTTTGAATTCAACATCGCCATGACTGTAGTTGAGGAACAGATCACCCTAGTCATGTTCTTCTGAGGTACATTATCCTTTTCATGCTCGGCATCAAGATTCATCGTGGCCTTCTCAGATGGAGTTTCGCTCAGTATTTCCTTTATGTGGACATCCTTCTATTTTCCTTCTTTGTTTGGTGAGATAGCCAATTGAACGATCCTTTCTAGGTGTTAACCGTTTAGAAAGAACCCACTCTGATACCAATTGTTATAAGGCTGTGTGCTCACCAAACAGTATATGGAGGGACCTAGTTGTATACCAGTTCCCTTATGCAATCCAGTAAGCACAGAAGGCAAGATTTTACCGTGGAAAACTCCTTGCTCAAGGGATTAAAAACCACGACCTACCCCGGTAGGATTTTAACTCCACCAACTGAGCAACTACCGATTACAACCTATTGCAAACTAGGAATTAACTCCCATAATCCCTCACCCTTACAATAGTTGCAACCTAGGAACTAACCCCCGTAGTCCCTCCACCCTTGAAATACTCCTATTGCAACCACCTCCACTTGACTAACTTTAGCCAAGGAAGCTAATACACCTAGACTAACTCTAGCTTAGTGTACCACTCAAGGTTCTTGTGAAGACACTCTTCCAACAAGCCACCTTTTAGAATTCAATTAATACAACTAAGCTAACTCCAGCCTAGTGTACCACTCAAGAGCTTGTGGAAGAAAACTTGAGACTTTAAGACACCTACACACAGCTTCTAAACAAGAAGAGCAAGTTTACTGTTTTAACACAAATGACAAAGCTCAACAGCTTGAGAACTTAAAGTATCTTTCTTTGCAATGAGCGAGCCCTTCAATCTGTTGTAGCTTTGTCTTTGATGGTACTTGAATAACCTTGTGACGGCTAAGCTTTTTTATGAATTTAGGTTTTTCAAGACACCCCAAAAGACCTTACAACATGTTGCTTCTATACTAGACTGCTGTGTAGTTAGTAGTTGCTGCTTAACAGTTGTGGTTGTTAACTGTACGGACCATTGTAGCTTGTACAAAGAGAGAAGCTGGAGGACTATGTCTCATTCTAGTTCTTCATAGTTTGACAGTCATCAAAACATGGAATATGACATTTCCTATCAGTATGCCTCAGTGATCAACAAAATCTGGACCTCTACTCGTACTTGGATCCGAACATGTACCAAAAGGTACAACAAGTGTAGAGTGAGTATGGGAAGCACATATACCCAACAGCATCGTTGACCGACCCTAAACTATAGCGATGACAAGGGTTAGTACTTCTGATGATACCCACCTCCTTGATTTATCAGTATTAAGTTTAGACAAAGGTTGGTACTTCTGAGACCCACCTCTTTGCTTTATTAGTAATAAGTTTCACATTTTATGAGCATTCAAGCATTTAATATAAGGAATCCATAATTCAACCAAGTCATAAAGCTTAAACCGCTACAACTGTTCAAATAAGGCTTTCAAATACACAATACAATCAAGTATGAATGGTATGAAATGTAAGTGATATGTAATCAACACAATGACCAATAAGCACCAGTATACACAGGCTCTTGCAGTATGTTTCATATGACCCATGGGAGACTCATGAGGTCCATATACTCATCCGGAATTCCATATCCTCAAGATCAGCATCAGGTCCCAGCCAATAGGTTGTCATATGATCATCACTCCAACCATGTACCATATATTGAAAGGATATCTTTTAGTATATGAGGAGTTTTGGAGTGAAACAAAAGCCTAAATTGAAGTTCGGGAAGTCTAATTTCTAACGCAACAAACCACGTGTCGATCCGATATCGAAAAAGGGAATTATGAGTATTTTAAGACAGATTGCTAGTGCAGGGCTTAACCCAAAGGTGAACGTGCCAGAAGGTGGCGCGAATGGGCAGAGTAGCACTGGGAAACTCTGCGCAAACGCGCCCCATGACAACGCGAACGAGCAGAAGGATTTTAGAGTCGGTGCCAACCGACTCTAATCCACTATATAAGGGTTGAAACCCCCATTTTTCTCCATAATAATTTCCCCAAATATTCTAGAAAGCTCAGAAAACATATGAGAGCTTATATACAACATAAGAGTGAGGATTTTGAGTAATTTCCAGCAACGGAATATTAATCGAGGTCCAGATAACGTATAGTCGCGATTATAGTTTTGTCTTGCATTGGAGTTGGCTTGGATTCAAAGTAAATATTGAAGATCTTCCTATTCTAGAAAAGGTAAGGTATGAATCTCTCTTTATTAATATTGATTTAGGAATATTTACTAGAATAAGAGTTATAGATTATTGTGTTGGTATCGTTGGCTTGTGGATTGAGGTTTGAAGAAAGTTTTGGATGAAATTATACATATTTATCTTGTAGAATCTTGATGATATTGCTGTTGGTATTGTTGGGAGTTGTTTTAGTATTTGGAGGAAGTAGATAATATAGGGAAAATGATGACCAAATTTTCGGAACCCGAATTATCCTTCGACGTTTAACGCATCTAAATTGATGTAGGAATATGATAGAAGTATGATTAAAGGCATATTTCTCAATATATAGGTTCGGGTGAAGGGCAAGTAGCGGAGTAAGGGATCCTTTAAGTGGTGGCTAGACGAATAAGGTATGTAAGGTGTTTGTTCCTCTCTTTCCTTGGCACGAATCAAACTAGAGCATGAACATGAACGTTCCATAACACACCAGTCCATTCCTATGTCATATAGCTCAAATCTTGATGTCTTAGTTATTTGATTGATTCTTGGTGTATTTTCATGGTTATCGTCATTAAGTTATTTCTTTGGATTGGATGCGAATTTCCATAATTTATTCGGAGGTCACCGACCTTATGTCACTCCGACTGTGTAGTGGCTTTTATTGGGCTCTCCTGCATGCTATTTACATTATGTATATGTAACATAATATATTTATGGATCGGGCCGTACGTTCCTCGGCACTAACATAATATATTTATGGATCGGGCCGTACGTTCCTCGGCACTAACATATGATATTTATGGATCGGGCCGTACGTTCCTCGGCACTAACATATGATATTTATGGATTGGGCCGTACGTTCCTGGGCACTAATATACATGGATCGGTTTGTACGTTCCACAACACTAACATTTATGGATCGGGTTGCACGTTCCGCAACACTAACACTTATATTATATATATATATATGCGCTTACTTACATATGATTTTTAAGATTCATGCATTACATATTGTACGTTCTCAGATGACAGGTTACCTCTACTCTCTTTATATTTCCGTCCTACTTATGTTATTGCTTCCAGCCTTACATACTCAGTACTTTTACCCGTACTGACGTCCCATTGCACGGGACGCTGCATTTCGTGCTGCAGGCTCTGACAGAGTTATTGGAGAGCATCCACAGTAGGACTTCCACCTTCAGCGGTGTCAGCAAGTGCCACTACTCCGGACTTGCTATCTTTTGGGTACTTTTCTGCTAGTGTAATACATGTTTATATGTACACTCTTAGAGGCTCATATACATAGTGGGGTATGTAAGTATTATGTTTGGTCATGTTGGCCTTGTTATGGTCTGTTATACTTTCCTGTTAGCCTTGCCGGCTTTATGATATTCGTGAAGTTATAGCGACCTTGTCGGTGCGCATATGTACATATATATTGGATTATCGGATATTTCTATGTTGGACTTTTTCTGCGTGCAGGTGTACGCTAAGTTATAGTATATGGTATTCAAGGTAATCGTTAAGTCAGGTGGTTCCCGACATATGAGTCGGAGCCCCTCATACTCCACGTTGGAGGTGTGACAAATCGGTATCAGAGCAGTTCAGTCCTAGGGATGTCTATGAGCTGTGTCCAGTAGAGTCCCGGTTATCAGTATGTCGTGCACTATATCTATAGCCAGGAGGCTACAGGGCATTTAGGAAGACACTATCCTCCATGATCTAGATCGTGAGATAGAGCCAAGTAAGGATGACATTATCGAATCTTTTCTTGTTTAAATTTCAGCGATGCCTCAGAGAAAGAAGAAGGCCAGTAAAATACGAGACGCTGCAGGGGAAGCCCCGAGCCGAGTATCCCCAGCCGAGTTAGGGCATGGCGAGGCTTAGAGCGCTACCCCTTCGCATGTTACTTCTACTCCATCAGTTGCGGAATAGCATGATAGAGCCTCAGTCCCTCCAGCTCCTCAGCCTCCTCCCCCCCCCCGCTATCCCGCATCGGGACTTGTGAGATGCGATCCCGGTTATTGACTAGATTGGTGGCTACTCAGACTCAGCGGTAGGCTGGCCTTCTGGACAGAGCTGTTAGTTCCCGCGTGTGTGACTTTCTTACTTTGGACCCTCCGATTTTTATGGGGACAAACCCGAAAGATGATCCTCAGAATTTTATAGATCGAATGGGCCACGCTTTGAGGGTAATGCATGCTTATGATATAGAATTAGTGGAGCTCACTTCTTATAGACTGTGGGATGTTGCCGCAGTATGTTATGAGTCCTGGCAACTGTCGAGGGGGCAGAATGCACCTCCAGCAGTATGGTCCAAATTCACCAGGGCCTTTTTAGATCATTATCTACTCGCTGAAGTTCTCCGGGCTAGGGCTGATGAGTTTCTATTACTTCGCCAGAACAATATGAGCATTCGGGAATATAGTTTGAAGTTTAACTCCTCGGCTAAATATCCTCCAATAATGATAGTTGAAATGGAAGATAGGGTACACCGTTTTGTGACTGGACTTGAGCCTCACTTGATTAAGGATTGTATGAAGGCTTCATTACAAGGTGGCATGGGTATTGCTCGTATTCAAGCGTATGCTCAGAATTTGGAGGACCTTGAACGTCAACAGCGGACTGAGCAAGAACCGAATAGGGGCCGTTGTAAGTGGGCTAGATCCGCAGGTTATTCAGGTGCTTATCAGGAAGGTTATAGGCCCTATTCTTATAGAAGATCAGCTCCTTCAGTAGTTAGTGCACCTTCCCGGTTCCAGAGGCAGCGTTATGATCGACCCACTTATTCTGGACCGGGTCAGAGTTCGAGGGCGCCAGCCCCTTTTTATAAGGGAGAATCTAGCCAGGCAAGGCCCCCACTGCCCCGTTGTGATCAGTGCGGTAAGGGCCACTTTGGCCAGTGCCGCCAGGGTATGGGGGTGTGTTATTCTTATGGGCAGCCTGGTCATGTTATACGGGACTGTCCGACTCGCAGCGGAGGTGGTCCGGCACAACCGACAGGTTCGATCGCAGGTTCTTCATCTTCTATTCGCCCTCTTGGGCAAGGTTCTACTTCAGCGCCAGCAGGTAGAGGTAGGGGAAGAGGCCAGACATCTGGGGCAGGCAGCAGTCAGAATCGTATTTATGCACTTACAGGGCGGCAGGATCTTGAGTCATCCCCGGATGTTGTGACAGGTATTTTATCCATCTGTTCTTATGATGTCTATGCGTTAATTGATCCGGGCTCCACACTATCCTATATCACTCCTTATATTGTATATAAGTTTGGCATTAAGCCCAAATCTTTGTCCAAGCCTTTCTTAGTTTCTACTCCAGTCGAGGAACCTATTGTTGCGAAAAGAATTTATCATAAGTGTGTGGTTACAATATGCGGCCGTGAAACTTTTGCTGATTTAGTGGAGTTAGAAATGGTAAACTTTGATGCTATTATGGGTATGGATTGGCTATCCTCTTGCTATGCCAATGTGGAATGTTGGTCCAAAACTGTGGAATTTCAGTTTCCAGGGGAACCAATCTTAAATGGAAGGGCAATGCTCCAACTCCAAAGGGTAGGTTTATTTCCTACCTTAAGGCGCCGAAAATGATTTCCAAAGGCTATATTTATCATTTGGTTCGAGTTAGGAGCACTGAATCCGAACCGCCAACCTTGAAATCCGTTCCTGTAGTAAATAAATTTTAGGATGTATTCCCCAATGAATTACCAGGTCTCCCTCCCAAAAGGGAAATTGAATTGGCGATTGATGTGTATCCGGGCACTCGGCCCATCTCTATTCCTCCCTATCGTATGTCCCTTGCCGAATTGTAAGAATTGAAGGTGCAATTGCAGGAATTGTTAGACAAGGGCTTCATTAGGCCTAGTACTTCTCCGTAGAGCACACTGGTATTATTTGTGCGCAAGAAGGATAGCTCACTAAGAATGTGTATTAATTACCGGCGATTGAATAAGGTGACTATCAAGAACAAATATCCACTGCCTAGAATTGATGATTGTTCGATCAACTACAGGGTGCTAAATGCTTCTCGAAGATTGAATTAAGGTTACGGTATCATCAACTACGTGTTAAAGGGGAACACATTCCAAAGACAGCTTTCCGAACGAGATATGGCCATTTTGAATTCTTAGTTATGTCTTTCGGATTGATAAATGCTCCTGCGGCATTTATGGCGCTAATGAACACAGTATTTCGGCCCTTCTTGGATGTTTTTGTTATTGTATTGATTGACGATATCTTGGTATATTCTCGTTCGAAGATGGAGCATGCTGATCACCTCCGCAAGGTGTTGCAAACATTGCGAGATCAAAGACTGTATGCCAAATTTTCCAAATGTGAATTTTGGCTAACTTTAGTTGTTTTTCTAGGCCATATTGTCTCTGATGAGGGTATTAAAGTTGATGATCGGAAGATCAAAGCCGTTAAGAATTGGCCCCAACCAACAACCGCTTCGAAAATTCAAAGTTTCCTGGGTCATGTTGGATATTATCGAAGATTTGTAGAGGGATTTTCTTCTATAGAAGCTCCCCTTACAAATTAACTCAGAAAGGGGCCAAGTTTCAATGGTCAGAAGCGTGCGAGCGGAGTTTCCAGGAATTGAAGGATAAGTTGACATCCGCTCCGCTTCTTACCCTTCCCGAAGGCACTGAAGGTTACGCTGTATACTGTGATGTATCACGTACAGGTCTGGGGTGTGTACTAACGCAAAATGGTAAGGTGATCGCTTATGCCTCTCGAAAGTTACATAAACTTAAGCAAAATTATCCAACCCATGATCTATAATTAGCGACAATGATTCACGCCCTGAAGATATGGCAGCATTACTAGTATAGAGTCCATGTCCACAACTATACAGACCATAAAAGCCTTCAATATATATTCAAGCAAAAGGAACTAAATTTGAGGCAACGAAGGTGGCTCGAATTACTAAAGGATTACGATGCCGAAATTTTATATCACCCCGACAAAGCTAATGCTGTAGCTAATGCTCTAAGTCACAAATCAATGGGCAGTCTATTGTATGTGCCAGTGAAAAAATCTGAAACGACCAGAGAACTTTATCGCTTAGAAAATCTAGGAGTTCGCTTACTGGATTCAGAAGACACTGGGATTACTTATATCCCAATTGATTCTTTCCTCAGATGTAAAGACTCAACAAAATGAAGATCCAGTTTTGGCTAATATTAAGGAAGGAGTGCAACAAAATCGGATCTCAGCCTTTGAACTAGATTCAAATGGGGTTCTCAAACATCGAGGCCATTTATGCGTTCCAAATGTAACCGAGCTTCGGGACAGGATCATGTCAGAATTTCATTACTCCCGGTATTCAATTCATCCCGGATCCACCAAGATGTATCACGACCTCAAGGGCTTTTATTGGTGAAATGGTATGAAGAAAGACATTGCTAACTTTGTAGCTCAATGCCCCACTTGCCAACAAGTAAAGATCGAACATCAGAAACCCAGTGGCTTATTACAAGAAACGGATATCCCAGCGTGGAAGTAGGAAGTGATTAATATGGATTTTATCACGGGATTGCCCAGTTCTCATCGCAAATTCGATTCTATTTGGGTGATCATTGATAGGTTAACCAAATCAGCCCGTTTCTTGCCTGTAAGAACCACCTATGCTACTGAAGACTATGCTAAATTTTATCTTAAGGAGATTGTGCATCTTCACGGCATTCCTGTGTCCATTATTTCTGACAAAGGCGCTCAGTTTATGGCAAAGTTCTGGAAATCTTTTCAGGAAAGTCTTGGTACTCGAGTAAGTCTTAGTACGACTTTTCATCCGTAGTCAGACGGACAAGTTGAGCGGACTATTCAGACTTTGGAAGATATGTTGCGAGCCTGTGTACTTTATTTCCAAGGAAGTTGGGATGATCATTTGCGTCTGACAGAGTTTGCTTATAACAATAGCTACCATGCCAGTATCAAAATGCCTCCGTACGAGGCTTTATATGGCAGAAAGTGTAAGTCTCCTGCCAGTTGGTTTGAAGTTGGAGAAGCAAACTTATTCGGGCTAGACCTTGTTCATCAGGCTATTAAAAAGGTAAATCTTAATCAGGAACGGTTACACACAGCTCAGAGTCATCATAAATCTTATGCGGATGTACGACGACAAGAATTGGAGTTTCAAGTAGGTGATTAGGTGTTTCTGAAAATATCACCTATGAAGGGCTTGATGCGGTTTGGTAAGAAAGGGAAGCTTAATCCCCGATATATCGGACCTTATAGGATCGTCCGAAGGGTTGGCTAGTTAGCTTTTGAATTGGAACTACCATCAGAACTGCAAGCAGTTCATCTAGTTTTTCATGTATCCATGCTGAGAAAATGTATTGGAGACCCCTCCAGAATCGTACCTGTTGATGATATACAAGTTACAAAAAATCTGACATATGAGGAAGAACTAATGGATATTCTCGACAGACAAATCCGCAGGCTCAGAAACAAAGATGTGGTTTCAGTAAAGGTTCTATGGAGGAGTAAAGATAGGGAAGAGATGACGTGGGAAGAGGAAGAAGAAATGAAGTCCAACTCTCCCCATTTATTCACTGCCACAGATGATACCATTCCGGAGGATCCTTGCAAGATTCTGCTTTACCCACAAATCATTTACAAGGTAAAAGTTGTGTCTCAGCCCTTAAGAATCAATATGACGAGAAATATTTTTCTAATCATTGTGTGATTACGTGTCACTAATTACAGTATTCTATAGGGCTTGTGAATTTGTGATATGCAGGAGATTAGTAGTGCTCCAATCATAAGAGATACGTTGCTAAAGACCCGTAAAAATTTGAAATATATGATTACCCCTCAGGTATTCCAACATTCGAGGATGAATATTTTTCAAGAGGGGAGAATGTTACACCTCATAGTTTTGTATGTGAAATCTATTAGGTATCAGTCGTGTTAAGTGTAGACCCTGGAGGATTCACTGGGATATATGAGATCGTATGCACATATCTTATGGTTACGAGGTTTTAAGTCCATATAATAAGTTACGGAACGATTGGAGGGCTAGTGAATCAAGGAAATTAAGTTTGTTGGACTTTGGGAAAATATGAGGGGCAATTTTGGTCCTACTTGAGGAAAGAATATCTTTTAGTATATGAGGAGTTTTGGAGTGAAACAAAAGCCTAAATTGAAGTTCGGGAAGTCTAGTTTCTAACGCAACAAACAGCGTGTCGATCTGACATCGGAATAAAGAATTATGAGTATTTTAAGACGGATTGCCAGTGCAAGGCTGAACCCTGCGCGAACGTGCCAGAAGGTGGCACGAGCGCGCAGAGTAGCACTGGGCAACTCTGCCCGAAAGCGTCCCAGGGCAGCGCGAACGCGCAGAAGGATTTTAGAATCGGCGCCAATTGACTCTAATCCACTATATAAGGGTTGACACCCCCATTTTTCTCCATAATAATTTCCTCAAATATTCTAGAAAGCTCAGCAAACATATGAGAGCTTATATACAACACAAGAGTGGGGATTTTGAGTAATTTCAGGCGACCGAATATTAATCGAGGTCCGGGTAACGTATAGTCGCGATTATAGTTTTGTCTTGCGTTGGAGTTGGCTTGGATTTGAAGTAAATATTGAAGATCTTCATATTCTAGTAAAGGTAAGGTATGAATATCTCTTTATTAATATTGATTTAGGAATATTTATGAGAATAAGAGTTATAAATTGTTGTGTTGGTATTGTTGGCTTGTGGATTAAGGTTTGAAGAAAGCTTTGGATGAAACTATTCATATTTATCTTGTAGAATCTTGATGCTATTGTTGTTGGTATTGTTGGGAGTTGTTTTGGTATTTGGAGGAAGTAGATAATATAGGGGAAATGCTGCCCAAATTTTCGTAACCCGAATTATCCTTCGACGTTTAACGCATCTAAATTGATGTAGGAATATGATTAAAGGTATATTTCTCAATATATAGGTTCGGGTGAAGGGCAAGCAGCAGAGTAAGGGATCCTTTAAGTGGTGGCTTGACAAATAAGGTATGTAAGGTATTCGTTCCTCTCTTTCCTTGGCATGAATCCAAATAAAGCATGAACATGAACGTTCCATAACAAACCACTCCATTCCTATGTCATATAGCTCAAATCTTGATGTCTTAGTTATTTGATTGATTCTTGGTGTATTTTCATGGTTATCGTCATTAAGTTATTTCTTTGGATTGGATATGAATTTCCATAATTTATTCGGAGGTCACCGACCTTATGTCACTCCGACTGTGTAGTGGCTTTTATTGGGCTCTCGTGCATGCTATTTACATTATGTATATGTAACATAATATATTTATGGATCGGGCCGTACGTTCCTCGGCACTAACATAATATATTTATGTATCGAGCCATACGTTCCTCGGCACTAACATATGATATTTATGGATCGGGCCGTACGTTCCTCGGCACTAGCATATGATATTTATGGATCGGGCCGTATGTTCCTCGGCACTAACATATATGGATCAGGCTGTATGTTCCACAGCACTAACATTTATGGATTGGGTTGCACGTTCCGCAACATTAACACTTATATTCTATATATATATATAGGTGTGTGTGTGTGTGTGTGCGCGCGCGCTTACTTACATATGATTTTTAAGATTCATGCATTACATATTGTACGTTCTCAGATGACAGGTTACCTCTACTCTCTTTATATTTCCGTCCTACTTATGTTATTGATTCCAGCCTTACATACTTAGATCTTTTACCCGTACTGACGTCCCATTGCACGTGACGCTGCATTTCGTGCTGTAGGCTCTGACAGAGTTATTAGAGAGCATCCGCAGTAGGACTTTCAGCTTCAGCGGTGTCAGCAAGTGCCACTACTCCGGACTTGCTATCTTTTGGGAACTTTTCTGCTAGTGTAATACATCTTCATATGTACTCTCTTAGAGGTTCATAGACATAGTGGGGTATGTAAGTATTATGTTTGGTCATGTTGGCCTTGTTATGGTCTATTATACTTTCCTATTAGCCTTGCTGGCTTTATGATATTCGTGAAGTTGTAGCGACCTTGTCGGTGCGCATATGTACATACATATTGGATTATCGGATATTTCTATCTTGAGCTTGCTCTGCGTGCAGGTGTATGCTAAGTTATAGTATATGGTATTCAAGGTAATCGTTAAGTCAGGTGGTTCCCGACATATGAGTCAGAGCCCGTCATACTCCTCGTTGGGGGTGTGATATTTAAAATCATGGAAACCTAATCACAATTGGACCTTCAATTTGATCCATTTACACTAAACCCATTTCCATGAAAACCCCCTTATTTCTAAGTCAAATCATGGAAGGAATTAATAAATAATGGATGGAATCACAGGGAAATGCTTAGATTAAGGTTTAACATCTTACCCCAATGATGAATCTTGAAGATAACACTTGAAATCACTTCGAACACAGCACTCTAGCTCCCAAAATTGATAAAGGAAGAATGGAGTTCGAAATAAGATTTTATTCTATCAAGGTCAAAAATGCCCTTCACGACCGCGAGGCCCAGCTCCCTATCGTTGTTCGGCCCGACCCAGCTTATCGCAAACGCGATGAACCCGCTCAACCTGGTCATCTCATCGTGAGTGCAATGAACCAGCTCAACTCAGCCCAACCCCATTTCCCCTTCACGAACGCGAGACTCACCGAAGCCCAAGCTTTGCAATCAGGGTCCCTGCATCGCGATCGCGATGACGGAAAGCAGCAACAGTTGTAACCAGAAAATCTGGTTTCTCCAATTGTCGATCCAACGCCCAAAATTCATCCGGAACCCCCCGGACACAAACCAAATATGTATTTCAGTCATAAAACACGCTACGTACCTACTCGAGCACTCGAAATTCCTAATAGCAGTCATCTTGACCCGCTGTTGACATAGGTCAACTCCAATTCTTCAAAATACTAAATTCTCATCCAACGACTCAAATCACACATGAACACCTCGGGACTCGAATCAACAGTCCAACTTAGTCAAAAGTCACATTCTAGATCTAATGGAATCGATGAAACATCAAAAATGACGCATTTACCCCCAATATTAACTTTGGTCAAACATCTTCATTTCTTTAACTTAGAAACTTCCTATTTCACCAAAACCAATCCAAAGCTTGTCCGATTGCCTCAGGAACCGCACCACCCATCCTCGCAAGTCAAAAATACCAAAATGAAACTAAGAGAAGGGTATTTTGGGAAAAATACGATAAAAAGCTCAAAACGACTAAATAAGTCGTTATATCAAATAAGACTTAAATAAGTGTTCGTCCTCGAACTGTTAAGGATAAAAGAAGTTGGCGATATCTATACCGCATATCCGACTCATTCTCCCAAGTATCATCCTCAACTAGACGATGCCTACATTGCACTTTTACTGAAGCTATCTCTTTTGACCTCAACTTTTGAACCTGCCTATCCAAAATAATTATCGGCTCCTCCTCTAAAGCTAAATATTGATCAAGTAATACCGAATTCTATTGAATCACATGAAAAATTGGATGAACACTCGATAAGCCAGGAGGTAAAGCCAACTCATAGGCCACTTCACCAATACATTGAACAATCTCAAAAGGACCAATATACCTCAGTCTCAACTTTCCCTTCTTATCAAACCTCATCACACCCTTCATGGGTGAAACCTTTAACATAACTCGCTCTCCAACCATGAAATCTAACTCACGAACCTTCTAATCCACATAAATCTTTTACCTACTCTGAGCCGTGAGAAGTCTTTCCTGAATCAATTGAACCTTATCCATGGAATCTCTCAAAAAATCTACACCCCGAGGCCTAACCTCGAAAGCATGGAAACAACCAATCGGAGAACAACACCTCCTACCATAGAAAGCCTTAAATGGTTCCATCTTAATAATTGAATGATCGTTGCTGGTGTAAGAAAACTCCGCCAAGGGTAGAAACTAATCCCAGTGACCACCGAAGTCAATTACACAAGCCCGCAACATATCCTCGAGAACCTGATCAGACTGAGGGTGCAAAGGTGTACTAAGCTCCACTCTAGTACCAAACTCCTTTTGCATAGGCAGCCAGAAATGAGATTTAAATTGTGTGCCTCGATCCGACATGATAGAAATGAGTACTTCATGCAAATTATTTCTTGAATGTAAATTTCAGCCAACTTCTCTGAATTATAGGTAGTCTGAACTGGAATGAAATGTGCAGATTTGGTCAACCTGTCCACAATGACCCAAATAGCATCAAACTTGCCCAAAGTTCGTGGCAATCCTACCACAAAGTTCGTAGCAATCAGCTCACTTCCACTCGGGTATGGGCATCATCTAAATCACACCTCCAGGCTTCTGGTGCTCATACTTCACTTGTTGATAATTTAAACTGTCACGACCCAACCAGAGGGCCATGACGGGCACCCGGAGCTAACCTAACGAGGACCACAAAACGTACATACATCTCATAGTCATATCTAAGTGGGTCATAATGCTAACTCATAGATATCATAATCTGCAAAAGACACAAGCCCAAAAGATATATATATATATATATATATATATATATATATCATCAGACTGAACTCAAGTATAAAAGCCGACAAGGCTATCAAAATAATGATACAACAAAATGTAGACCGGAAAGGTCATGGAACATCTAACTGTGCATATCTATCTACGAGCCTCTACTGGAGTGCAGAAAATAATAAGGACGGGACCCCACCATGCCCATATGTTCACAAAAGAATCATACCAAGCCGAGCTGCAACTCCAGAACTAGTGGAGTGCTCTTGTACAATCGTTGAGAAGTCAGCCTAAGGGTCTGAACCGTCTCCCTATCTACCTGCGGGCATGAACGCAGTGTCCACAAACAAAAGGACGTCAGTATGAACAATGTACCGAGTATGTAAGGCATGGAAATACAACATAATAAAGATATAAAGGTAACATGAGATAAGAGAGAATAACATGTACATCTGAATGACTCTTAAGGCAGATGTCATGCATGCTTTCCTTTTAAAAAAAAAACATTTTCATACATATACATATATATATCATAATACCGTACCCGGCCATAATAGGCTTGGTGTCATCCATACCCGGCCATGATAGGCTCGGTGTTATCCATACCCAACTACAGTGGTATGCACAATAGGTGTCGTACTCGACCGACTATAGCGCGGCTCGATGTTAGAAAATAGATACATATATATATAAAGCATACATGAGAGCTCAAAGAAACGTTATAACTCTATCGGAGTGACGGAAGGTCGGTAACCTTCGATTACCATTATGGAGCTATCATCATGAACATATCTCACCTTGAAGGAACAATAACCATAAGATGAGATCAACGTCAATAAATAAGATCAATAATCATAAGACAAGACCAATAATCATGAGATAAGATCAATAAAATCATAAGAAGATCAAGAACATAAGCTCCTACTATTTCTAAGAGTGGAGTTATTATGAAAGACATTCATATATGTTCTTATCAATATGACCATGCCAAAGGAAAGAAAGGAACGGCCTTACATATCTTGTCGTCTATTTAACCACTCAACGCTATCCTCCCAAGCTTGGAAATCTACATTCAAGATGATTCATACTAAGGTTAAGTCATTGAAACTCTTATAAGGTCAAACTAAATTAGTTGGTAAGCTTACAAAAATCGGGCAGCATTTCCCCTATATCATCTACTTCCACCAACTCCAAAACAACTCTCAAACAACAACAAAACATCAACAACACCATAGCCAAAAGATTACATTCAAATTATACTCAATTTAGTCCCAAAACTTCTTTTCATAATCAATACATAACAACAACTTCAACACAACATCTTATGACCCTTTTC
Source organism: Lycium ferocissimum (assembly GCF_029784015.1). Taxonomy (NCBI): domain Eukaryota; kingdom Viridiplantae; phylum Streptophyta; class Magnoliopsida; order Solanales; family Solanaceae; genus Lycium; species Lycium ferocissimum. The sequence continues at coordinate 36,384,393 of NC_081346.1, forward strand.
TTCATATCTTACCATAATTACCACATAAACTCATAAACATGAAACTAGGATGAAATCTTACCTTAAAATTCAAGAACACTTCAATTCCAAGGTCACTTCACCTTAAAATACCCTCCAAAACTTCTACAAGAAGAAGAGGCAAGTTTAAACCTCACTTTGAAACCCTAAGTACTTTGATCTTCACTTTGATCTTTGATTTAGACTTGGAGAAGTGTTTGAATATGTTGGCAGAGGTTTCTAGAGCACTCTTGAACTTGGGGTTATGTTTAAAATGACTTAAACTGAAGAGGGGTCGTTATATTTAAAATCAGCGAAAATTCACCGACATTGGAAAATATGGACCGTATCTACTGCTGTATAAAATTATACGGCCAACATGCTGTCCGTATAATTTTATACGGACCGTATAGTTGGTCCATATAATTCCCCTTCAAAATTTCTGCTCTCTGTAAATTTTTAAAATCCTTAAATACTGTCCATATCTCAAAATACGGACCATATCTCAATTATACGACCCATATCTTATTTTTCCTAGAAACAACTTTTGACGAACCTTTCCATTTTGATTCACTTATTCTCTAATCCTTCTGTAACTTACCAAACATAAGCTTAAACCCTTATAAGCATGTTAAGCATGTCCAACCTCGTATCAAAAACTGTCCCGGGGTCCGAAACTAAGACAACTACCATACGACGAATCTAAATTTATAAAACTACAAGGTGTAACACAAACTCCACTGTCTCTTTTCATTCGACACCACCCATAATGTTGCTTCAAGTCACAATATAACTTTGTAGCTCCTGGTTGAATAGAATACTTCAAACTATGAGCCTCCTCCATGATCAATCGAGTCAATATCCCACTCTAGGAAAACAAATCTGACCCTTGATCCTCAAAACACCATCACCATCAAGAATCGCTTCTTTAACCTCACCTTGTAACACTTTTCATGAATCTTACACAATTTCAAATCACCAAACTACTGAGACCTAATCTGCTCTAATTAGGAAGATCGTGCCTCTATACAAGCTCTATCAGGCTCCTGAATAACAAGTCTCATAAAACAATTAGCCAAAGACTGAACATCCACAGCCAAAAGATGTTCTCCCACATGAAACAATGCTAGACCACCCATACTCACTGCCTTCCGACACGAGGCATCCTCTACTATATTGGCCTTGCCCGGGTGATAAAGAATGGTCAGGTCATAATCCTAGAGCAACTCCAACCCCCTACGCTGTCTCAAATTGAGGTCCTTCTGATTGAATATATACTTAAGACTACGATGATTTGTGAATACCTCACAATGCACCCCGTAAAGATAATGTCTCCAAATCTTCAAACCAAACACTACCGCCGCCAACTCTAAGTAATGAGTGAGGTAGTTCTTCTCATGCACCTTCAACTACCTCAAAGTCACCTTCCCTTTTTGCATCAAAGACATAACAAAGGCCCACTACAAAAGCATCACAATAGACCTAAAGCTCTCTTCCTCGATAGGTACGATCAAAATTGGAGCGGTAGTCAACAAAATCTTGTGCTTTTGAAAGCTTGTCTCACACTCATCGGAACAATGAAATTTCACTTCCTCCTGAGTCAATTTAGTCAACGGGGATGCAATGGATGAAAACCTCTCCACAAAGTGCCGATAGTAACCCGTGAGCCTACGAAACTCCAAACCTTAGTGACCGAGATGGATCCAATCAATCCCGAACTGCCTCAATCTTCTTGGAATCTACTATAATACCATCCTTAGTCAACACATGCCCCAAGAATACCACCGAACTAAGCTAAAACTCGCACATCAAAAACTTGACATAAAGCTGCTTTTTCTTAAAAATCCCAAGCACAATCTTGAAATGCTACTCGTGCTCCTCCCTACTATGGGAGTATATCAAGATGTCGGCGATGAAGACGATAACAAGGAAATCCAAGTAGGTCTGAATACCTCATTCATCAAATCCATAAAGGATGAGGGGGAATTAATACTCAAATGACTTCACCAAGAACTCATAATGCCCATAACGCGTCTGGAAAGCTGTCTTAGGAACGTCCCCTAATCTTCAACTAGTGATAACCGGATGTCAAATCAAACTTAGAATAGACAGAAGCACCTGAAGCTGATCAAATAAGTCATCAATGCTAGGAATCAGATACTTATTCTTGATAGTCACCTTGTTCAACTGTCGATAATCAACACACATATGCATATATCTATCCTTCTTCTTCACAAATAATATAGGAGCACTCTACGGTGAAACACTAAGACAAAATAATCCTTTACTCAGCAAGTCTTGAAATTGCTCCTTCAACTCGGTCGGCGCCATCCTATATGGTGGGATAGAAATGGACTGAGTGTTCGACTCCAAGTCAATACAGAAATCAATGTCACGATCGGGTGGAACGCCTGGAAGATCGATTTGAAACACCTCTGGAAACTCTCTCACTGGCGAAACTAACTTTAGTGGAGGAGTCTCTGAACTAGTATCTCGAATATAAGCCAAGTATGAGAGACACCCCTTCTCCACTATCCTCTGAGCCTTAAAAAATGATATAACTCTCTTAGGATACTGACTAAGAGCACCCTTCCACTCCAATAAAGGAATACTCAGCATAGCTAAAGTAACTGTCTTGGCATGACAGTCCAAGATCGCATGATATAAAGAAAAGTAATCCATCCTAAGAATAGCATTAAAATCTACCACATCCAAGACTTTCAAATCTACCTGTGTGTCATAGCCCATTAAGGTAACCACACAATATCTATATACGCAATCTACCACTACAGAATTCCCAACAAGTATAGAAACATGAATAGGCAAGTCAAGGGAATCACAGATAATATCCAAACTCAAAGCAAAGTAGGCAGACACATAAGAATAGGTAGAGCCTGGATCAAATAATATCATAGTAGAACGATGAAAAATCAAAATAATACCAGTAACGACTGCATCGGAGGCCTCTGCCTCAGGTCTGCCTGAAAAAATAGAGAAATGAGTAAGATCACTAGACGTCTGAGTACCACCTCTACCAGCCTAAGAACCACCTCTACTATCCTGAGAACCACCTCTAACCAGTTGTGCTGCTTGTCCTGGTGTGGGAGTCTGGGAACTCTGATGCTAACAACTACACCTAAGTCTAGGACAATCCCTTTTGAAATTTTCAGGGTCACTACACTCATTACATTCCCTGGGAACCATAGGTCTCTGAGAAGAATTGGCGCCTGAATGTCCATCACGGCCAGATGGCCTATAAGAACCCTATGACAACTGCCCTACACCATAAAAAGTACACACAGACTGACCTCCCTCTGATACTAGCATAGCTGCATAAACTGGTTTGCTGCACTGACAGTAATGACTCCCACCATGATGTCCCTTACCTTCAGATGAGGTAGCAACACAAGGGGAAAAGTGAGGCCTCTTGAACACCTGCTCCTCATAATCCTCGCACCTAAGAAACTCAACCTCACGAACTACACCACTATGTGCTCAAAAGAGGACCTTGTGGCAGTCATCTGTGCTGCAATCAAACAAAAATGACAAATCAACCCATTGGTGAATCTCCTCACCCTCTCAGCCTCATCTAGAAGAATCATCAAAGTATGGAGAGACAATGCATGGAACTACGTCTCATACTATGTCACAATTACACACCCCTGGCGTAACCCCTCAAACTGAGCCCTCCCTTCTCTCTGTACGAACTTCTCCAAGAATTCTTGAGTAATCGAACCCTAAGTAAAAGAGGGGACCCTTCATGTCTAGTCTCAATAAACAACATCCACCATGCTTGGCTGGTCCAATTATCTGAAAAATGGTGTAGTTCACTCCACTAGACTCCACTAACCCGAGGATGTGCAACCTCTCATGACAGCTGATCAAGAACTCATAAGCATCATCCTCAGCATCTCCATCATAGTTAGGAGGATCCATCTTCCTAAATCGATTAAACATCTTATGTTCCTCCACAATTATCGTGGGCTGAGTAGCTAGGGGTGAAGCAAAGTCAGGCACTAGCACACCTAAGAAACTAGAAGCCACAGCAGGTGCTGGCCTAGCCCCTGGAGTCTGAAACCTGGGAGCAATCATATGATCAGGAGTCTGTCCTCCAACTTTAGTCTGAGAACCATCAGAAGTAGCCGGTAGAAAACGCGCTTGAGTCATACTATCGAGAAATCCCAACATGCGAACTAAAGTGTCACGACCCGACTAGGGGGCCATGACGGGTACCCGAAGCTGACTACCGAGCATCACTCATTATGCTAATCATCATACCCCACCTGAACACATATACTCTCCAAAGCAATACATAAATATACATAAGCCCTCACGGCTGCAAAAATGATATACAAGAATATACACTGATGTATCCATGAGACAACTATTACCCATGCATCTGTATCTACGAGCCTCTATCAGAGTACTGAGACATAAGAACGGGACAGGACCCCGTCGTGCCCAAATATATACACAAAAAAATGTATCAAAAATGGCACCTCCGGAATAGTGGAGTGCTCCGTAACCGCTCGAGTAGCTCCTAGGAATCCGAGCCAACCGTTCACCGTGGGCATGAACACGTCATCAAAACGAAAGGACGTCGACAAACAATATACCGAGTATGTAAGGCACGAACAATAATAACATATCGAAAAGATAAGGAAACATCAAGTAAGGAAACAACTCCGTAACTCGAATGTCACTTAAGACGATTTAATAATGCATGCTAACTTACATCATAAACAACATCATATCAAGTATGCATATATAAGTTGCCCGACCATATAGGTACGGTGTGATCATCATTAGCCCGCTTCCAGGCCTCCCGCGTCCGGGGTAACCATCTCTTGCCGCCCACTAGTGGTGTCTGCCCATGCCATCTAGATATGGTGTATATGTCGCCCGCCTTAGCGGTGTCTGCCCAGCCATATAGGTACGGTGTGATCTCATTATTATATACTTATCATAAAGCATGCATAAGAACTCAAAGACAAGCTATAATCCTATCGAGGTGACGTAAGGTCGAGAACCCCCGATTCCATTATGGAGTAGTCATGATCATCATGTCTCACCTTGAAGGAACTAGCATTAAAGTGAGTCTAGCAACAATGAATAACATCAAGGAATCATTAGCTTCAAAAGAATATCCTATCATAAGCTTTGGTATCTCTAGACTTAGACTCATCATTATCATTGTCATATTCTCAACGCATCTTTTATCTTTATTTCATGAAAGGCTCTTAATAATCATAGACTCATAGTTTTCGGATTATAAAAGAGTCATGGGAAGCTAAAGGAATTCATGTTGTAGGAATCATGCCTTAGAGAAGAAGGGGCTAACCTTACATACCTTTACACCTTTCTAACTTGCCGAATAAACGCTTCCTTCCAAGTTCGTAATTCTACATTCAAGAGAATTCGTACTAAGATTAGATAATCGGAAACATATTTAAAGCTAATGAAAATTGGGCAGCATCTCCTTTGTTTCTATAACTTTCTCCATATAATATAAAAAATCCCAAACATCAATAACAACATTCATAATATCATAATCAATAACTTCAAAAAGTTCGACATTATCCAATTCTCAAATTCCCTCTCGAAGTCGTTCATAACCATAGCCACAATATAACACCACATTCATCCTCATGTAATTCTTCTCCAATATTCTTAATACCATTTATAACAATATTATACTTATAACATGTCATGAATCATGATTCATGTCAAACTACTATTCAAGAATACCCTTTATTCTCATATTTGTAACCCATTTTCTACTTTCTCTTCCATAATTCAAGTCCTTCAACCATTCAATATTCTTAATAACATGAAATGATCATAAAACTCACCTTTTATTGTGAAGGAATGGTTTTTTTTTTATGGAAATGTTTCACTTGGAGAAAACCCTAGCTTCAATTCCAAAGAGATTTCTAGCCTCCATCAACCCTAGTTAGCATTCTTGCACTTGATTCTACTAGTTTTTGGTATTTGATCTTTGGTTTCCCTTGAATTTATGTTAGTGAAATATGTGGAACCTTCTAGAGGTCTTGAGAGAAGTGGTGAAGTTGGAAGAATGAAAAATTAGAAGTGGGAACATGTATTTATACTTGAAAAATACTCAGCCCAATGGGACTTATACGGACCCTTATACGGTCCGTATAAGTGGCCATATTTCACCATCAGGGAAATCCCTTTTTCTGCAAGGTTATACGGACCCCTTATATGGACCGTATAAGTGGTTGTATAACTCCATTTTTCTAAAGTTAATCTCGTCGTTTCATTTGATCTCCAATCCTTATCGAACCTTCTTAGCACTTGTTTAACACTTTATTAACAATCTAAGGAGCGTTATAACTTTTCCTCAAGACATTATTAAATCAACATTAGCTTGGTACTTTGCAAACCCTTTCCAAACCACACGACTCATGCTTTACATTCTTCAACGAACTTTCGTCTCTTGCTTCAAATGTCTTTGGAATCTTAATTAGAACCGTTAAGTACTACTTCTTACTTGTAGAAACATCATATACTTCTTATCCCGCGTTAGTCTATCTACCACACGACGACATGAAATTTTCCGAGGTGTAACACAAAGTGTCCTAAAGCATAGCTGTAGCAATGAAACCTAGAGGTGCCTGTCAAGATTCAACTTCCTCAACCTGAACTGGCTCATCCTCCTCAATCACATACGGCTCAGGAGATGCCGCCCTATCACTACCTTGAGGAGTCACTGGTGCTCGTTCTCGGGCTAGTGCTACCACTCAAATTCTACCTTTGCCTCGCCCTCTACCCCTGCCCTGAAAAGCAGCCCTAGCAACGCTCAGGTGCAGGCTCCTGTTTTCCAGCGGTAGGCGATCTAGTCCTCACCACCTATGAGAAAGAGTGAAACAAGAACCTTATAATTCACGATAAGAATGAAAGAAGTGAAATTTCCTAAATGTACTATAGCCTCTCGAAGATAGGTATGGACGTCATTGTACCGATTCGCAAGACTCTACTAGAAATTGGTGTTGGACTACGAGACCATTGAACCCAGAGCTCTAATAACAAATTTGTCATGTCCCAAAACTCCCAAACAGTAACTAAATGCGGAATTAAGAGAGAACAATCCATAATAAATCTCATAATAAGTCTCGTATTAAGGAGATAAAGTAGTCTAAGTCAATACGTCTCCCGAAACCTAGAGGTCATAAGTATAAGAGCTACTATTCAGAAGACAAGACTGAAAACACTACATGACACTGTCCAAAAATGAAGATAAAAAATAAAGGTAGGAATGAAGTTTGGTGCTGTGGGACCATCATCAACTCACCCTATACTCCACAACTTTGCTATTGTTCAAATAAGACTTTCAAATACATAATACAATCAAGTATGAATGGTATAAAATGCAAGTGAGATGTAATGCAATATGCACCAGTATACACACGCTCCTACAGTAGGTTCCATGTGATCCATAGGGACTCATGAGGTCCATATACTCATCGAAATTCCAGATCCTCTAGATCAACATCGGGTTCTATCCAATAGGCTTTCATATCATCATCACTCCAACCATGTACTATATCTAATTCGACCTCTACGGACCATTCCTTATGTCTCATCAATCGTATATCAATAATATTGTGAAATAGATATGCGTACACCATGAAAATGCATAATATCATTTCATTATCAAAAACACCTCTTTCGATTTACACGAGATGTGGAGTGATGAATGCATGATGAATCAATAATCACAAGTATAAGTCAAAAAAGGCTATCATGAGCCCCATAATCAACAACCATACAAAACCGGTAGATTTATCATTACATCTAATGTCCTGAGGCTTAACATACATTCCCCGTCAGAAGAATATTTTATTTTCCATTAATTACCCATACAAATACACCGGTTCCCCCACAAGTGCTCGTCATCTAACGTGTACGGAACCGCTAATATCCCATTAGGCCCCTTAATTATTTTAACTAACTCAAAACACTACATAAAGTTTCTACTAAGTCTCTACTTGCCTGAATCCGAAGCCAAAGAGTCACTTTGTGGCCTTCCCCTTTGTTACACCCCGTGGTTTTGTACATTGAGATTCATCGTGTGTTAGTGGTTTTTGTCTTGGATACGGGGGTTAGCAAGGTTAAATAAGATTAGATGAGTTTATCTTACAGTTATTAGGGGTTAAGTTCATGTTTAGCAGGTATTGGAAGGATTAAAGGTTAAATAAATCGACGAGAATATGTTTTCAAAAAAAAGTGGCTTTTGCGATTAGATATACGGATCGTATAATTTTTACGGACCGTATATCTGGCTGACTCCCACCGTAAATTGATTCCAGAAGGGGGTGAGTTACTGGTTAGATTTTAGGGTCCAATTATACGGACTGTATAATTTTTACGATCAGTAAAATTGGACCGTAAATCCGGGTCGGTACCCGATTTCTTTTTTTATATATACCCGACCCTTATTCATTTTACCTCATTTCCAACATTTCCCAAGTCCATTAAAGTTCTAGAACCTTCTCCTAAGCATATCCAACCAAACCCAAGTAAAATCAAGGATTGAAAGGTGAAAATCAAGGGATTCAAGTGTTGGGAGGCTCACTAGGGTTCATAGAGTCCAAGAATTCCTTTGGTGTTGAAGTTGGAGGTTTCACTCAAGTGGATAATTTGATCCAAAGCCTATCCTTATGTGATAAAAGGTTAGTTTTCACATCTATTTCATGTTATTGAGAATGCTTAGTTGTTGAACGACTTGATTGAGGGAAGAAAGAGGAAGAGGAAGGTCAAATATAGATTTAATGATATTTTGAATAGTAAGTTAACTTGGGTTATAATTTTTAGAATGGTTTGAGTATAATCTTGTTAGGAGGGGTAATAATGATGTTAATGGAGTGTTGTATACAGGTGTATAAGGGGTTGTGTTGAAGTTCTTGTATAAATTGATTATGAGAATGAGTTTTGGGATTGTATTCAATATAATTTGAGTAAAATCTCTTAATCATGACATTGTTGAAGTTGTCATTGTTGTTGGGGGATGATTTGGAATATGGTGGAAGTACATGAAATAGGGGAAGTGCTACCCAATTCCCGCTAGCTTATTAATTAATCTAGTTTGAATTTATGAGTATTTCCAAGACTTGATGTTAGTGTAAATCCTCTTGAATGTAGATTTTACGGGCTTTGAACGAGAACGTTAAGTAGTTAACAAGACATAAAGGTATGTAAGGCTAACCTTTCTTTCTAAAGGCATGATTTCCTCATCGTGAATCCATCTATGACATTCATAATGTTCTAATTCCTAGAAATGCTAGAACCTCATGATTCACAAAGTTCTCATGATCTTGTTAATCTTGTTTATCGCCGTTGACCCTCTAAGGAAAGATCTAGTGATGATGATGACGACGTTGCTTTTAATTATGCAATCATAAATGTGTGGATATATATATATATATATGGCTATGTTGTAACATCGAGCTCATATGGCCGGGCATGTTATCTATTGCGTGCACACCACTGCAGGTGGGTAAGGACAACACCGATCCTTGTTATGGTAGGGTAAGGACAACCGAGCCTTGTTATGGCCGGGTATGGATGACACCGAACATATATGGTCGGGTAAGGTATAGTATATGTATATGTATGAAATGTTTCCTCTAGAGAAGGGTTAAGTTTGCATGACAATCGTCTTAAGAAGTGTTATGAGGTATAAATTGCTCTCTCTATCTTATGTTATCTTCATGCTTTCATCATGTTAATATTCATGACTTACATACTCAGTACATAGTTTGTACTCGTCCTTTTGTTTCTGGATGTTGCGTTCATGCCCGCAGGTAGACAGAGGGACAGACCAGACCTTTAGGCTGCTTCGTCAGTGATTGCATTGCAATGCTCCTTTCGATCCGAAGCTGCAGTGGTTGGTATTATTCCTTTTGTGTATATATATGGGCATGGAGGGGTCCTGTCCCATCTTTATGATGTTACATACTCCATGTAGAGGCTCGTAGATAGATGTACATAGCTAGATGTCCATAGCGTTGTCGGCTTATATTTTGTATATCATTTTGATAGCCTTGTCGGCTTGTATTTACGGGCATAATTAATGATGTTTATATAGGTGTGTCTACGTTCAACGGAACTTGTGTCCTTTCAATTCGCGATAATTATGAGTTAGTCGCGTGGCTCACCTAGATATGATTATGAGATGTATGAAAAGAGGTACTCAGTAGATTAGCTCCGGGTGCCCGTCATGACCCTCCGGTTGAGTCGTGACAAAAGTGATATCAGAGCAATTCGTCCTAGGGTGTGTCTGCGAGCCGTGTCCAGTAGAGTCTTGTTTATGGGTGTGAAGCGCTACACTTATAAATAGGAGTCTGTGGGCATTTAGGAATGAATGACCTTCTTTTTCATCATAGATCGTACGATAGAGCCATGATATAATAATTTCCCTTTTCTTAACCGTGCGTTATGTTTTCAGCAATGCCTGTAAAGAAAAAAGCTACAGCAGCCCAAAAGGGCAAGAAAGTGGCAGGTAGGAGGACTGAACGAGTACCGCTTACAGAGGTAGATGAGGGCGAGTCCCAGAATGAGGTTCCATCTCGGTCCTCTCATACTCCACCAGCTTCAGAGGAGCATGAAGTAGCCTCAGCTCCAGCTCCAGCACTCCCAGTTCCTCCACCAGATGCCTCGGGTCAGGAGATGAGAGAGGCCATCCATTTCCTGATACAGTTAGTCGCCGCTCAGGCCCAGCGGCAAGTTACTAGTCATAGTGATAGAGCTGCCAGTGCCAGAGCTCGTGATTTCATTAGTTTGAACACTCCAGAATTCTTTGGGTCAAAATCGGATAAGGACCCACAGAGCTTCATAGATGGAATGTTCAGAACATTATTGGGTAATACATGTTTCGGATGTTGAGTCGGTAGAGTTGTCCTCTTATAGATTGCAGGATGTTGCGGCTCATTGGTATGCCATTTGGATGTCTTCTAGAGGAGTTAACGCACCTCCATCGATATGGCAAGAGTTTGTAGATGCTTTCCACCGACACTATTTACCGCCAGAGGTTCGACGAGCCAGAGCTGACAGGTTCCTGAGTCTTAGACAGGGGATATGAGTGCCCTAGAGTATAGCCTCCATTTTAATTCTTTGGCTATATGTCACGACCCAAACCGATGGGCCAATGACTAGTGCCCGAGCTGGGCACCCATATACGACCCGCTAGATATAATCATACTGAAACTGAAAACAATATGACACTCTGTAAAAGCATGCTGTGAACTCATCAAATCATACATCAGAAAGAACCTGTCTCCTGAGAAGTCACAGTTAACCAAAACATAACAAATATGTAAGCCGACAAGGCTGCCACTATACACAGGGACGTCCAAGACGATCTACATCGATATAGCTAACCAAACCGTATATACACAACCCACATATGTCTACAGACCTCTAAGAATATAGCAGAATCTATGTCAAAAGGATCTGTACACAAAATATCTCAAGCTCCGGAACAATGGAACTCTCCAAGCAGCTAGGCAGAAGTCCTAAATCGAAGCATCACCAAACTGAGTGTCTGCACCTGCGGGCATGAAACGCAGCCCCCGAAGAAAGAGGGTCAGTATGGAAAATGTACTGAGTATGTAAAGCATGAAGTACAATAATGAAGATCATGTCTGAGTAGAAGATGACAGGAGACAAGTATGATAATCAAGGATACCAATGCATCTGTGCCTTATGAGATGAGAGTCATGCATATATATAATATACCGTACCCGGCCCATGTTGGGACTCGGTGAAATCATTATATACATACCGTACCCGGCCCTCTAGTGAGGGACTCGGTGAAATCATCATATACATACCGTACCCGGCCCTCTAGTGAGGGACTCGGTGAAATCATCATATACATACCGTACTCGGCCCTCTAGTGAGGGACTCGATGAAATTATCATATATATACCGTACCCGGCCCTAGTGAGGGACTCGGTGAATAATGCAATGAAACTGTGCACGAATACGTACCCGGCTCGAGACTCGGTGAATGATATATTAACGTTATGCACGAGTAGAATATCATGAGCAACCATATGCAAACTAAATCATCATTTGAGACTCAACAGAATAATCAGAATGAACCAACACTTGAGAATCAAAGACAACTATCATGTCAAGTACCACTGAGAATTAGAGTTCATTGGAGTCATGTATGTTCGTCGTTCGCTCACTTTATGTAGTTCATGCCAAAAAGAAAGAAGGGATAGCTTTACATACACTTTGGAGCCTTTAGAAGTAGAGTCATCATCAATAAGTAAAATTGAGAAAATCTAGAAGTAGCTCCACATTCTCTTATTCGCTTTAAAATCATAAACTTGAATTCTTAAAACACAAAATCATCATTATCGTTGTCACCATCACAAAATCATTCTTATCCTCCACATCATGAGAAGCTTTGAGAACCATGGACTTTTAGTTTTTGAAGACAAGAAGGTTACGGAAACATTTATGAAATCACACCATAAGAATCATGCCTTTGAAAGAAAGAGGCTAGCCTTAACATACTTGTTCAGCCTCCAATTATCTACACTTATTCATCCGAGCTCGCAAGTCTATATTTAAGAGGATTCACACAATCGTTAGACTCATCGTAGTATATTTGTGCTAAGCTCTCAAGTCAAACTATTTTATATCCTGCTGAAAATCGGGCAGCATTTCCCCTGTTTATATGCCTAGCCCGGAATCTCAATTCAGCAACCAACAACAACAACAGCAATACCAACATCAATAACATCATTTCCAATACCAATATATACCATAAAACAACCCACACGCTGTTTTTCAACTTCCATAACTAACCAACTTACTGCACAATTATTTAACGACTTTATCTCCGTAAATAAGTCTTAAATAATACCAAAAAAGAAAGATTCATACCTTATTTCTTGTTAAGACCACAATATCCTCAATATCCACGCTAAAATCCATTGCAAACCAACACTAGAATCACAACCATGCGTTACCCGGACCTAAACTACTACTCCGCTACTTGAAAATTAATCACTTTTTGTTTTCCTCACTCTCTCTCTCTTCAATTTCTGGAATTTTTTAACAAAATCTGACGGAAAAAGGGGGTTATTTCACTTTATATAGGGGTCAAATTCGGGTCGGGTTCACTGTAGCAATTCTATCGTGAAAAGCGTCGTAGCACGCGTTTCTGCTCTAATCGCTGAACTTGTAACGTCCATAATTATCTACTCCGAAGTCCAATCGATGATCGGTTTGTTGCCTTGAAAACTAGACTCGACGAACTTTATTTTAGTCTTTTGTTTCACCTTTAAACACTTCATATGCTAAGAGATATTAGTCCCCCAATTTGGATCAAAATTTTCACACAAAACATTACCCATCCTTTCTCCAAAGTCGTACTACTCCATTTCTTCCACTCATTTCCTTATAAAACCTTCCGATATACCTTATATACATCCTTCACTCATTAAATATACTTAATAATGCTTGCTCCTTTTATTCCAAAGTGGTTTTACCTAACCATAACTCAACGTACTTATGTTTCAAATTAGATAAGTGCTTCTTCGAAGATACGGGGTGTAACATCCTTCCCCCCTTAAAAACATTCATCCTCGAATGTTGTAGTGCGCCGATCCTCAATATCCTCATTGAATTTTTGTTCGATTACTATATACTTATACTATAATTTGGTCAGTTTCATCCTGCTCTTTCTTAGCTCCTTATCAAATTCATTTGTGAGTCGTACAGGCTTCAATCCTCATGTATACAAGTTACTCGCCATCCTACGAGCGTCCTTCCTCTTCGTTCCTCATTTCTTTATTAGAGGATAACTCCCTTGCTCGAATACCGCACTTTCTTCTTTCTTTTGTTGACTGCTCCGATGCTATCTTGGCTATCCCTACTTGTACTTGTTGAGCTTAGACACGTGCTAGATTATCCTCTCCTAACTCATCAGCCAAGCTTTCCGATTCATCATAGATTTTCTTATACTAATGTCCCGTTGCTTGTTCAGCGATACTCTGCTACTGACAAATCCTTATTCTTAACAATTACGTTTCTTCAACCATCCATCTTAATTCCCTTCCATGATAGGTTATAACATATCCTCAATACAATCTCTTAACGGTTCCTAATGTTCCATCACCATCTTTATTATTTCTCGTAGCAGGATTATATATTACGATGAACCAATAATCAGAGTTCGAACCGATCTATAGCTCACAATATCTTTGAGCACTTGTCAACTCTCCCTTTAATTCCTTTGCCTCAACTCTTACAACATAACTTATAATTATGAAGTTAGGACAATTCTCACTTTACCACAACTTCTTTTTCAACATTGGTATGGTATACTTACCCTTGACTTCCTCATTCCGGATCACTTAGTTACCGTCATTCCTTCTTGGCTTTCCAGTGTGTCCATTCCCATCTGCGAGGCATAACCTTACGCTGATGATTCATATAATTCTATAATACATACCCTTATGCTCCGCATGGTTAGTGACCCGTGATATACTTTCTAATTTCTAGTGATGCTGCTGCCATTCTACCTGCACCCACATCGTTCTTCCTCTCTTTAGATATCACCACACCGCTTATCGTTACACTTTTTGTTAAGATTCTCATATTTTTCCTTTAATATCAAGATTTTCTTCCGTTGCAACCTAAAGTTTCCTTTGTACTCATCATCCATTTCGTCATTCTCTTTGTAGTTAGCTTGCAGAGCTTTCTTACTCTCTTTATTACTCTTTAGGATACGTCGCTGCCTATTTAGGTGCGATACAAATTTTCCTGGTCTAGAAATGTCATATCTCATGTCTGCATGAAGTATTCTCTTGATCCATTTTAATTCCTTTTCATACCTGCTTTGTGGTATGCTTATCTTTAATTCATTTCTGCTCCCTCTCAATACATTCTTAATATGCCACTACATCCCAAATTTTGGCTTCTTTAAGCTAACATCTTTCTTTCCTTGGAATTTTGACAATGCCATACCTCGTTTCAGGACTAGATCTGCTCTCCCCCCCCCCCATAAGGGTGTTCTTATATAATAGTAACTCCCGAATATCAGTAGTCATTGGCCAACTTTAACGAGCCTCCAACTCCTTTGGTCTCTTATAATACTGTTATAGCCCGTATGTTGTACGTTCAGAAAATTCGAGGAACTTGCGAAAAAATTAGCGGCAAGACTATTCTTTGAATTATTTCAATGTACGGGTCGTTGGAGAATACCAATTATGGATATTATTAGTATGGGAATATTGAGAAAAGCTAAGGGTACAAAGGGGAATTCACAAAAGGGTTTATGGAAATAATGTGGAAGGCTAGGGACAAAATGGTAATTTTACGAAGTTCAAGAAAGTTCAAGAAAAGGCCATGTTGGCCGTGTGACACAAAGGTATATGTCCACATTTTAATATGGGTATGGACCAAAGTGGAAATAATAAGACAAGTGGCCATATTTGTATTTTGAGAAAGTTCTAGAAAAAGAAAAAAATTTGTCTTCTTTGTGAAATTGGAAGAAAACTCTAGAGAAAAAAAGGAAGGGGGTATGTGGACATTTTATGATTGGAAGGGACTTATATATATATATAAGGAAAGATGACTAGTTCATCATCTTATTTAAGAATTGGAGAGGAAAAAAAAAAAAAAAGCAAGAGAAGGCCTATTCCCTTGCCAAAGCATAGAAAAAATTGGGGTCTTCCAATCTTGTTCCAAAAATTTGTTTCTTCATGTATTTCTACTAATTCAAGGATGCTCTTCAGAGAGGTATAAGAGTTGAGAGGCAAGAGAATCACTCTTTGGTGCAAAACCCCAACCTTAGCTAAGTTGAGAAGTGAAGGAAGGTAAGAATTCATCCCCTTTTTATGTTATGAATGGTCTTGTTTATGTTGTGGAATGTAGAAATGGTTAAAATTCATGGAAACATGGGAGTTGTTTGAAGGTATACATATATGAATATAGCCGTGTGCATTGTGGGTGTATGGGCAAAAGATGAATTAATTTTTATGTAGTATTCTAGTTGTGATTATGAATTCTATATTGGAAATGGAAGCTTAATGGTTTGGTTTGAGGTTGGAAATATTGGTGTGTGGCCGAATGCATAGGTATGTGTGGTGTGAGATATGAACCAAGTTCTATGTAATAAATTTAGTTGTTGTTGATATGTATTTTATGATGCAAATGAGAATATGATGATTCTAGTAAAGTTGTAAATGTTGGAAAGTTGTCGTAGGAGTTAATGTAAATCAAATGTAGACTTCTTGCATTGATGGAAAATAATGTCGTTAGTATGTGGATTGTTGATATAATTCGTGAATCTGGAAGATAAAAATATGTTGGTGATATTCTTATTGAAAATTGGAGGATTCGGGTGGTATGGGATCATTATGAATATTGTAAGTATTGTTGAAATAATTGTTGGTATTGTTGTGGATAATGTGGCCGAGTTTCATTCTCGGATTGTTGTTGATAAATTGGTCGAGTTAGAATCTCGGGGATGGTGTATTTATAGGGGAGATGCTGCCCAAATTTTTGTTGAATTAAGATTTGGGTTCTAAAAGTCTTACACTTAACACTTGGTAAATGCGACCATTTGTAGATTTTGGGCGAAACGGGAGTTGAATTTGGGCGATTCGTAAGGCGTTAACTAAGGTATGTAAAGTCTTGCTCTCTCTCTTGGCATGT
The DNA here is from genome assembly GCF_029784015.1 of Lycium ferocissimum. Taxonomy (NCBI): domain Eukaryota; kingdom Viridiplantae; phylum Streptophyta; class Magnoliopsida; order Solanales; family Solanaceae; genus Lycium; species Lycium ferocissimum. The sequence goes on from NC_081346.1 coordinate 36,401,094, forward strand.
CTTAGACCTAATAGGCTTGGATACGAGCCTCGAATACTACTCTGCTCCTAGAAATCCGAAATTGAATTTGGCTCATTTCCATTCAATGAAATTGAATTAATTTTTGTATGTTTTGTGGAAAAGTAGTTTGAACACTTGTAACTTTTATAAACGAAACCAAATTGTCGTATAACTTTCTTGGATGACTCCATAAAATCAAGTGTTCGTAATTTACGTATGCCAACTCGACTTGACTCGAGGTGGGCCCACAACTTCCGAGATCTTTCCATATTGATCTAATTGACTAATTTTTTAGCGATCTTCAAGGGGAAGTGTCGACTAATGTCCCGACCACTAGTGAATGATCGTCTTGATTATTCCATTAAGTCCTCTGGTATATTTGGTATGTGCAAACGGTCTCAGGAATTCCGCTTTGACATAATCCGCCGTAACATCCGAAAGGTACATGCTATAACTATTGTCCGATTTCCTTTCGTATGACTTATTATACGAATTGTCCGTTGAGTCTTGATTTATGTGTGTATGGTTTCTCACTACTCGCTCGTGCAAGGCTCAATGCATACGTTCACCGCGTCCGGGCCGGATCGTTATCGTGCGCATGCCTCGTATATGTATCGTTCACCGCGTCCCGGCCGGGTTCCGTTATCGTGTGTGTTCCACGCATTGTTCACCGTGTCCCTCATAGCGGGCCGGGTTATTATGCATGTGATATGATGATCCGATGATATGGGGATGGTGGCCGGATGGCATATGATCCGTGGACCATTCACCGCGTCCGTATGTCGGAGGGGGGTGTGTTCCCTCGGAGGGCATTATTATCGCACATGTATATGATGATATATGGTCCGTTTGCATAATGCGCGATGCGACAGTAAGCATTTTGACACTGCGTATAGGGTCGCATTTTCTCGTAGACTGAGATCAGATTCGTATGTCATACTTCTCTCCTCCTTTTGATAAGTCACGACATATCTGATTACGTCTTTGATTACGGATCTGTTCGATATACCTCGCGTATGTCCGCCTCGACTACGGACCGTCATGCCGGTATACGCCGTACGTCCGACTCCGACTACGGATCATGCGTCCGACACACCTATGTACGTCCGGCTACGATTATAAATACATTCGATATGCCTCGGTATTCGTATTTTGATTATGGTTTTGTCGGCTATTTCTTCTATAGTTTGGTTATGATTTTACTTACGGTACCTGGCTTTACATATTCGGTACACGTTCCCGACGACCACCTTTCTTCGAGGGTCGCGTTTCATGCCGCGCGGTACACCCGTTAGCGATAGCTTTGTCGAAGATGATCCAAAGATTGGCGAACTCCGTCATTTTCCGGAGCGTTAAAAGAGTCCGTATTTGTGTGTTATGATTTCGAGTTATGTTAGAGACTTATTTGGGCGAGTCGTGGGTGCTAGAAGTCGATGCATAATCGTTCATCAAAGATGTGTTATTTTGCTATTTAATGAGATAATTTTCCTATGTTTTACGATTTTATTTAGTTTGAGAAAAATCATAAGAATATTTTGAAAATATTTATTGTGAATTTCATTTGTATTTGATTTAAAAGTACCAAGGAGATTATGTGCATAATGTGAGGCCGTGGGTTCGCTCGGCTCCGAATGCGGGGTCGGGTGCCCATCACACCCTAATCAAGATTGGGGTGTGACAAATACCATAATTCTCTCATCGTATAGCTTGACTTATTTTCCTTTCTGCTAATCGAGGGCTTTGCATTTGAACGAAGCGCTTATGCATTACAGATCCATTCTCGCGCTTCTTTAAGGCCTTTCTACTCCTACCTTTTATGACTGAACATTTCCCAAATCAACGGGTTAATGGGAACATTGGAATCCATCAACACATTTTACGGAACGTTTGGTCACACTTTGCTCTTTTATCCCTCGTCTTCCTCCACAACTATTATCACTAAATTTCTACTTACTCTAAGTTTCCGGTTTCACTCTACGTCTACAATATATCATTGAGAGTTAATATGCTACACTCTTCCACTTCCACTTCCACTATCAATCCTTTTATGCACTTAGCTCATTTATCTAAAATTTGCCTTAACTACTTATTTGTGTCCCACCTATGCGTTGTAGTTCTTCCAGTGTTCTGCCACTTCTTGTTCATGTCATGAATTCCTTGCAAATATACCCTCTTCTTTCTTCTCCTTCCTGCCGCCTAGGCTAGTCCATACTCATGAATATTTCCCATACATCCTTCTATTTCCTTTATAATTAAATCTCGGTATTCCTTATCCTCATCCCATGTCATTGATGTACTACCCCCCGCTTAGCTTTGTTAGTTCATTATCCTCTCGCTTGTCCTTGGTGATTGCTCAATTTTTCTTTTCTTCCTTTCTTCTTCTTTCCTCTCCTTTTGACTAGCCCATTAGTGTACCTTTCCTGCTTTCATCCTCAAACCTTCCTTGAGTTCCTTCCTCCCCGAGCGCCCTTCTCCACTTTTTATCTTATAGTATCGACCCTAAAGTTCGTGAAATATTCCTTTAAACGTGCAAATCCGTTCTATTCTTAAATCATCTTTTGGGGAAGCTTCTCCGTGTCCGAGGCAACCGTGTCAGTATGACCACACATTTATTCCTTTATATACCTCTCGAGAGCTAGAAATCTCTTAGCATCATTGCAAGGCCTGATCATTCTTTCTCTTACTTCACATTCCTAGTTGTGGTTACTATCCTTTAGTCCCACTTATCGAAGTCTATTCCCTGACCCCACGCATTCGTCTTTTATTCCATACTACCATTCTTTATCCCCTTTGCTTGCCTACCTTCGAATTTCTATCCAATTAATCCCTTGCCTTGCCCGTCGTCTCTCTTGGAAGCTTCACTCACCCTCATTTCTTACACTTTTTTTTTCAAGACATTCTAATCTCTTTACTTTCTATATATTCACTTTCTTCCTTTCGCTGATATTATCACATTAAGGCTTTCCAACTCTAGCCTGTAGTGAAAATAACATCAACTTGCCTTGTAACATTTGTCACTTGAACTTCACTACTCTGTTCGATTGATGCCTTCAGTATATAGCAACGTCGGTTGCTGGGAAACACATACCGGTTGGCGTAGCCACATATGGGATGTCACACATATACATATATATGTTTACTAATGCCTCGCTTGCAAGGTACTTCCAAATACTATTCGAACTCATCCTAATTCTAGAGCTGTGATGCACCTTCTTTCTCTTTGCCGGTCTAGTCCACCTCATCCTTCGCGATCTTTCGGGGTTTCCAACCACTCCGCATACTCCAATTTCCTTTAGGCTACTCTAGTTTCTCATTTGTCTCTTATGTCTGAATTTGTAGGACTCTTAATATACTTCCCAAGGGGTCACCCATCTTAGTATTACTCTCACCCTAGCACGCTTAACCTTGGAGTCCTAATGTGATCTGGTGCGTTAGTGCTGGTATGATCACATCCACCCTACTGCGTGACCTTTGTCGCATGACCTAGAACAAGTTGAAGTTCCAATGGGTCCCAATAAATTCTCGTAATGCATCTCCCTCCAGATTAAAAGGATCTCTTACTCTTTCGACTAAGCAAATGCTATTTTGGCCTTTGAAATCCTCAATAATCACCTTCAATCTGCATGAATGACTACTTTCCATCCTAACTTTCAAGATTCCCAATGGTGGCGAAAGCATCATAATCGCAGTTACCTCCAAATACTTAAGTCACTGATCCCGTTAAGGATTTCCGTTCATCACAATTCAGTATTACCCTGAAGTAATTACATACGCACATAGGAAATTTCAATAAGAACTCGTATACCTGTAGCCGATCAGTCCTTAGCCTGATCTAGTGGGCTATAGAGTGAAGTGTGCTCTTCATCCTTGTCTTCCCACCGTCTACTAGTCTGGCCTAACATAATGCTAGAACGTAGGGAAAATCTAGATGTGCTAAACTTTGTACTTCCTCAATTACGTCTTCGCCCACAGGAGTCTCGTGAACCCTTAAATAGGTCTTTGTCATATGATTTCTCAGTCGGGTCTCCTCCTACTGGAGCCACATCCTCCGATGGGTCCGTCTCTATGGAATAGCTGATGCTCTTTCTTATACCTCTTGACATCCTCAATCTTGAGTCGACGGGCGATACGGGTCTTATGTCCCCTTTCGGAGCCTCACTTATGCTCCCATTAACTGAACTTGTCCTCCCCTCCAATACAATCCTACAATTTAACAAAAACCGTACCAAGAACGAGTGTTCCTATCATTGGCTCTACTGCACGATCTATGATCAGAAAGAAGGATGACATCCAAAATGTCCTGTAGCTTCCTGTTTATAGATGTGGTGCACAACACACCGATAAACAAGACTCTACTAGACAAGGTCTGTAGACACTCCGAGGATGAACTGCTCTGATACCACTTTTGTCACAACCCAAACCGATGGGCCATGACTAGTGCCCGAGCTGGGCACCCATATACGACCCGCTAGATATAATCAGACTGAAACTGAAAATAATATGGCACTCTGTAAAAGCATGCTGTGAACTCATCATATCATACATCAGAAAGAACCTGTCTCCTGAGGAGTCACAGTTAACCAAAACATAACAAATATGCAAGCCGATAAGGCTGCCACTATACATGGGGACGTCCAAGATGATCTACATCGATATAGCTGACCAAACCGTATATACACGACCTACATATGTCTACGGAGCTCTAAGAATATAGCAGAATCTATGTCAAAAGGATCTGTACCCAAAATATCTCAAGCTCCGGAACAATGGAGCTCTCCGAATGCCGCGAAGTCCTAAGCGGGAGCATCACCAAACCGAGTGTACGTACCGCAGGATGAAACGCGGCGTCACTATCACGACCGGCTAGGGCCATGGCCATGCCGGGGCCACCGAGCACCGCTCATTCTATTACTTATTCATACACATCATGCATTCATTCATATTTCATATGCTCATAATCATAGAAAAGCTATTTTCATTTGAAACATATTTACCTTTATATACATAATCCCTTCGGCTATCAAAATACTATATACATATGATGAGAAACTGTAAGACCATACTACCCACACATATATATCTATGAGCCTCTACTAGAGTACTAGACATATAGACGGTACAGGACCCCGTCGTGCCCAAACACATATATATATACACAAAAGAATAATCAGTGGCACCTCCAGGAAAATGGAGTGCTCTCAAATCAGCTAATAGCTCCTACGAGTCTGGATCACCTCCTTGTCAACTTGTGGGCATGAACACAGCGTCCAAAGAAAATGGACGTCAGTACGAACATTTCACTGAGTATGTAAGGCATGAATGAAATGAACATAATAAAGAAATCATAAGGCATAGGATGAAGATATAACCTGCGTACGTTTTAAGTGCGGATACATTTCATACATATATCATACGTAAGCATATCATATGTGTTACCATAGCGTATACATCATCATATTATATATATACATCATCATCGTTAACCCGCGTCCGGGTAACCATCATATGTCGCCCACTAGTGGTGATCGTGTCCGACCTTCTAGGCGCGGTGGAATCATAAGCAGCCGGCCTTAGCGGTGACATGTTCGGCCATTTGGGCACGGTGGAATCACAAGCAGCCCGCCTTCGCGGTGACATGTCCAGCCAATTAGGCACGGTGGAATTATATCATCGTACATATCATAGACTTATCATTATTATTCATCTTATGGGCATATCATGACTTAGCATGATTATACATTTATCATCAAAACATACATTAGAACTTGAAGGCAACTATAGCTATGTCGGGGTGACATAAGGTCGTAAACTCCCGATTACGTTATGGAGTGATCATAGTCGTTATATCTCACCTTGGAGGGACTAACGTTTTAAGGTGAGTGCACATAAGGAAAACATCAATGGATCGTAGTTAACATCAATAGCTTTGTAGGAACATCATATCATGAACTCTAGAATCTTTAGACTTAAGCTCATCATCATCATTATCGTATTCGTAATCTATCTCTTATCTCATATGGCTATTCATGAACATAGGCTCTTAGTTTTCCGCAATATAGGAAATTCTTGAAGAAGGAGGAAAATCATGCCATAAGATTCATGCCTTAGAGAGAAAGGTTTAGCCTTACGTACCTTTTTCGTTTAACTATTCTATCGCTTGCTCGTTCTCCTTCGATGCCCACGTTTCTACCCTCAAGAGAATTCGCATTAACATTAGCTAAACGATTATAAGAACGTGTTTACAAAAGCTAGAGAAAATTGGGAAGCATTTCCTTTGTTTATATGACTTTCCTCATATTACATATCAACTCCCAAACATCCATGACAACATTCACAATATCATAGGCAACAATCATCATTCATCCACATTCTCCTCATTTCACAATTTCCCTTCAATTCCTCTATAATCATGGTCATAGTTCACTATCGTTTTTTCTCACATATAACACTTATCCCATGTTCTAAATGTCATTCATAACCTACTTACAATCACAACATATCAATAATCATGATTCAATCCAACTACTACTCAACAATGACACTATACCCACATTTATGACCCATTTTCTATATTCTTCTACAATCCAAGTGTTTCAACTTCTCAATACCTTTAACAATATGAAAATACCATAAAACTCACCTTAGATAGTGTAGGAACAAGCCTTGAGTGGAAATACTCTTCTTGCACCAAAACCCTATTTCACTTCCAATGGGATTTCTTGACTTGGATGGACTTTAATGTGTTTCATACACTTAGTTTTGTTGGTTTGATGAAGTTGATCATCAATTTCCTTTGGATTCTTTTGGATGAAAAGTGGAGAATATTCTAGAGGGTTCTTGAGTTGTGGAGTGAAAATGAAATGAATTAAATGAACTTGGGTCCCTTATATCAACGTTTAAATCTGTCTCGACCAGATTCTACGGACCAACATACGGTCCGTATAAATTATACTGACCGTATGTCTGGTTGTAGATCTGGTCCAGTGAGGTTTGAAGTACGGCTGATTATACGGCCGACATATGGCCAGTATAATTTATACGGCTAGTATGTTGGGTCGTATAATGCCCTGTTCATCCGAACTCATTCTCGTCGACTCGTTTGATCTCCAATCCTTATGGAACCTTCTTGGCACTTGTTCAACACCTCATTACCAATCTAAGGGACATTATAACACTTCTCCAAAGCATCATTAAACATCATTAACTCGATACTCGCAAATCTCTTCCGATACTTATCGTATGCCTTGCCTTCTCTTGACAAACTTTCTCGTCTAACACCGAATGTCTTTGAGATCTCACTTAGGGTCATCAAATACTATTTCTTACTTATCGAAACTTCATATACGTCATCCCCTTCATTATTCTATTCACTGTACGCTAACGGGAAATTTTCAAGGTGTAACATTCTTCCCTCTTTTTGGAACATTCGTCCTCGAATGTTAAGTTGGCCACACACGAATTCTATGAAAATTTCATAATCTCGATAGTTTCCGTAATATGGCACTACCATCCGTCCCAAGTCATCCCACAATAAACATGCTTCACGGGGCCACAACACAATAACAATGGGATTTGGCCACACACGACCCAAAAGCATAAAACGAAGCATACATACCTTTTTCGTGAATCTCGATGTCTCGTCATGGATCTCTTAGGGATGAAACAAGGACTAATTCGGGTATGTGGATTTCATCTTCTCTTCCGCTTCCCAATTCATTTCTTCTCGGTTGTTATTTCGCCACAGGACTTTAACTGAGGCCACTTCCTTGAAATTATAAGTCTCACCAGCGGTTGTCCGCATAAGATTTTTGGCGACTTTGAGTTGTCAACAATCGATCTCGGATCACCTTGACTTTTTCTACTGCTTGTTGAATCAACTCAGGGCCTATTAGTTGTACTTCTCTAACTTCAAACCATCCAATTGGAGACCTGCACTTCCTTCCATATAATGCTTCATACGGAGCCATTTGAATGCTGGAATGGTAGCTATTATTATATGAAAACTCAATAAGGGGTAAGTGGTCATCCCAACTACCACCAAAATCTAGAACATATGCTCTCAGTATATCCTCCAAGGTCTGGATAGTACGTTCGGCTTGCCCATTAGTTTGCGGATGAAATGCCGTGCTGAGCTTTACTTGAGTACCCAAGCCTTCTTGGAAGGATTTCCAGAACTTAGCTGTAAATTGTGCCTCTCTATCTGTGATGATGGATATCGAAATACCATGAAGTCGCATAATCTCCTTGAGATACAACCTTGCATAATCTTCTGTTGAGTATGTGGTTTTGACTGGAAGAAAATGAGCTGCTTTCGTGAGTCTATCCACGATTACCCATATAGAATCATACTTGCCTCGGGAATGAGGTAATCCCACAATAAAATCCATATTGATCACTTCCCATTTCCAAGTAGGAATTTCCATGGCCTGCAATAATCCTCCTGGCTTTTGATGTTCGATCTTCACTTGCTGGAAATTTGGGCATTGTGCTACTAATTCTGCTATATATTTCTTCATGCCATCCCACCAATATATCAACTTGAGGTCATGATACGTCTTTGTCGTTCCTGGATAAATAGAATACCGAGAATAATGAGCCTCTTCTAGGATTCGACGACGCAATTCTGCAACATTCGAAACACATAGCCTGCCTCGGTATCTAAGAATTCCATCCATAAAAGTTTCAAATGGAGACTTCTCTTTTTCACGAAACGTGTCTCTATAATGGCTCAACTGAGGATCTATATTGCCGCTCTTTTACTTCCATGTTCAAGGACGAAACTATGGGATCATTAACACTAACTCTTGCACCACACAATTAATTAAATGTACTCTAAGATTAGCTAGTTGGTGGAGCTCATGAATCAATTCTTTCTTCTCCAAAGGAACTTCACATAGGCTACCCATTGATTAGCGGCTAAGTGCATCAGCTACTACATTTGCCTTTTCGGGGTGGTATCAAATATTCACATCATAATATTTCAATAATTCTAACCATTGCCGCTGCCGCAAATTCAACTCCTTCTGTTTGAAGATATATTGAAGACTCTTGTGATCTGTATAGATATCAACATGCACACTATACAAGTAAAGTCTCCACATCTTTAATGCATAAATAAGCTATGACCAATTCGAGATCATGAGTTGGGTAGTTCTTTTCATGTTTCCGCAGCTGTCTCGAAGCATAAGCAATGACTTTACCGTGCTGCATCAATACGCATCCTAACCCAACACCGGAAGCATCACAATATACAACATAGCCATCTGGGCCTTCTGGAAGTGTTAAGACTGGAGCTGAAGTTAACCTATCTTTCAATTCCTGAAATTTAGCTGACTTTTGGGTTAGCTTCGTCAGTGGGGCTGAAATAGATGAAAATCCCTCTTCGAACCTTCTATAGTAACCTGCCAATCCCAAAAAACTACGGACTTCTATAGGCATTGTAGGCTTTGGCCACGTCTTCACAGCTTCAATTTTCTGAGTATCAACTCGAATGCCATCATCTGAAATAACATGACCCAAAAATGTCACAGAATTCAATCAAAACTCGCACTTTGAAAATTTTGCATACAATTCCCGAGTTCGAAGAATTCCAAGAACAATACGTAAATGGTACGCATGTTCGATTAAATGCGAGTATACCGAATGTCGTCAATGAATACTATTACGAATAAATCCAAGAGAGGCCTAAATACATTATTCATCAAATTCATGAACACTGCCGGAGCATTAGTTAACCCAAATGACATCACCCGAAATTCGTAATGGCCATATCTTATTCTGAAAGCTGTTTTGGGAATATCTTCTTCTCTAACTCTCACTTGATAATAACCCGACCTCAAGTCTATTTTGGAGAACCACTTGGCACCTTGTAATTGATCAAACAAATCATCAATCACTTGGAAGAGATATTTGTTCTTTATCGTCACCTTATTCAATCGCCATAATCGATACACATTCGTAGGGAGCCATCTTTCTTTCTCACAAATAAGACAGGTGCTCCCCACGGTGATGAACTGGGTCTAATAAACCCCTTCTCGAGCAAATCTTTCAATTGTGCCTTTAGCTCTTTCAATTCTGCCAGAGCCATTCGGTAAGGAGGGATAGAAATAGGCTTTGTATCTGGCAACACATCAATAGCAAAATCAATTTCTCTTTCTGAAGGAAGGCTTGGAAGTTCATCTGAAAATACATCCGAAAATTCATTCACTACCGGAACGGATTGGAAAGTTGGCGGCTTCGCTTCGGTATCATAAACTCGGACTAAGTGATAAATATAGCCCTTAGCTATCATCTTTCTTGCCTTAAGGTAGGAAATAAACCTACCTCTTGGAGATGTTGTATTACCTTTCCATTTAAGCACGGGCTCTCCCGAAAATTAAAATCGAACTACTTTCATTCGGCAATCAACATTAGCATAGCATGAGGCCAACCAATCCATACCCATAATCACATCAAAATCTAACATTTTCAGCTCAACTAAATCAACTTTAGTTTAGCGGTCACATAGCACAATTACACAATTTTTGTACACTTGTCTAGCTATCCGGATCACCAACCGGAGTAGATACCTCAAAAGGTTTAATTGGCTCGGGTTTCACCCTAATACGATCGGCAACATATGGAGTAATATAAGATAAGGTAGAACCCGAATCTATCAACGCATACACGTCATGGGAAAATACGGATAATGTGCACAGCCAACCACATCTAGAAAGGACTCGATCTGTCGTCCGGCTAAAGCATACATGCGGGCCGGGTGGCACTGAAGTAGATGCTCCCCGCCTCTACCTCGGCCGGGCCGGGAATGCTTGGGAGTACCGCCTACCGGCGCAAGGGGAGGCCGATCGTGATCCCGGCGAGAACCCCACCTCTACCATACCTCGAAGGACAATCGCGCATCAAGTGTCCGATTACGTCCACAAATATAGCAAGCATTTGTGCCACGCGACATGGCCCGAGTGTAATTTTCTCGCACCGGGCACGGGGAACCGGTGATCTCCTCTGACTATAATCGCCCCCAAACTGGGAACCTGAAGCTCTCGAACTCTGGCCCTGTCCTGAGGGAATTGAGCGATCAAATCTCCTACCCATAAATCGTGGAGGTGCACTAGTCGTTGACTGGCTTGAGTGTCTAGAATATGACTGCCTTGATCCCCCTCTGTAGTCACTACCTGCTCCCATAGATTTGGCCCTCTTGCTTTGCCCTGTATCAGTATCACGATCACCCCTTTGCGGATGTTGTTGTCCTTCTAAAGTCAAAGGGCATGAGCTTGAATGCGGGGAAATATCCATCCCGTCTTGCAATGAGGTCGTCGAGCGATCTTTGAACAAATGTGGCCCTAAGCCACTCAAAAATCTATGCACCCAATCTCCCATGTCGGCCACCATAGTCGGAGCATACCTAGCCAAAGAGTTAAATTGAAGGCTATACTCCTGGGCACTCATATTTTCTTGCTTCAAATTAAGGAATCTATCCGCTCTAGCTCGGCGGACCTTGGGTGGCAAATAGTGGCGGATGAAAGCATCTACGAATTCTTGCCAAACGGGAGGAGGCGCATTCTCTTTTCTTGATGACATCCAATTATTGTACCATAAGACCGCCACATCCCAGAGTCTATACGATGCCAACTCCACAGATTCAGTTTCGGAGGCATGAATAATCTTCAATGTCCTCAACATTTCATCAATAAAGCCTTGCAGATCTTCGTCGACTTTGACCCGAAAAACTGGGAGGATTCAAACTCGTAAAATCACGGGCTTGGTACTTCAGTGACCGACCACTTGGGCCCGCATTCTTTCGACGTGCTTGGTGGCAACTAACCTGCGTCAATAAATGAATAGCCTCGGTCACTTGTTGACCGAAGTAGCCGATGTGGAGGAAGCTCGGAGGCATAGGAGCCGGAGGGGGCCCCTTTCTTGTTCTTCTATAATAGGCGGAGTGGAAGTAGCATTAGACGGAGCCTCATTAAACGGAGCCTCATTATGGGATTCACCATCATCTACATTCATTGGCGGCTCTCTTTCTACCCGCTTTTTTATCGTAGTCTTGCCCATCGGGCGAGCTTTTTTAGCTTTTCCCTTTGGCGGCATTTAAATTATAGAACACTATTAGGGAGGATAAAATCTTATAACTCGGCTACTATCGCACGATCTCTTAAGATTAAAGATGGTCATTTTTCCTAAATGCCCGTAGCCTCTCATTTATTAGCGTGGCGCGCAACACACCATAAACAAGACTCTACTAGACACGGCTCGTAGACACTTTCTAGGACTCAACTGCTCTGATACCACTTTTGTCACGACCCGATTAGGGCCATGACGGGTACCTGGGGCTAACCACCGAGCACCGCTCATTCTATTACTCATTCATACACATCATGCATTCGTTCATATTTCTTATGCTCATAATCATAGAAAAGCTATTTTCATTTGAAACATATTTACCTTTATATACATAAGCCCTTCGCCTATCAAATATATATATATATATATATATATATATATATATATACACGTGAGAAGCGTACGACCATACTACCCACACATATGTATCTACTGCGCCTACTAGGTACTAGACATATAGACGGACGGAACCCGTCGTGCCTAAACATACATATATATATATACAAAAGAATAATCGGTGGAACCTCCGGAAAATAGAGTGCTCTCAAATCGACTAATAGCTCTACGAGTCCGGATCACCTCCGCATACTACCGACAGGAATGAACACGGCGTCCAAAGAAAACGGACGTCGGCACGAACATTGTACCGAGTATGTAAGGCATGAATAAAATGAACATAATAAAGAAATCATAAGGCATAGGATGAAGATATAACTTTGCGTACGTTTTAAGTGCGGATACATTTCATACATATATCATACGTAAGCATATCATATGTGTTACCATAGCGTATACATCATCATATTATATATATACATCATCATCGTTAACCCGCGTCCGGGTAACCATCATATGTCGCCACTAGTGGTGATCGTGTCCCGCCTTCTAGGCGCGATGGAATCATAGCGGCCCGGCCTTAGCGGTGTCATGTTCGGCCATTTGGGCACGGTGGAATCATAGCAGCCCGCCTTAGCGGTGACATGTCCGGCCATGTAGGCGCGGTAGAATTATATCATCGTACATATCATAGACTTATCATTATTATTCATCTTATGGGCATATCATGACTTAGCATGATTATACATTTATCATCAAAACATACATTAGAACTTGAAGGCAACTATAGCTATGTCGGGGTGACATAAGGTCGTAACCCCCGATTACGTTATGGAGTGATCATAGTCGTTATATCTCACCTTGGAGGCACTAACGTTTTAAGGTGAGTGCACATAAGGAAAACATCAATGGATCGTAGTTAACATCAATAGCTTTGTAGGAACATCATATCATGAACTCTAGAATCTTTAGACTTAAGCTCGTCGTCATCATTATCGTATTCGTAATCTATCTCTTATCTCATATGGCTATTCATGAACATAGGCTCTTAGTTTTCCGCAATATAGGAAATTCTTGAAGAAGGAGGAAAATCATGCCATCAGATTCATGCCTTAGAGAGAAAGTTTTAGCCTTACGTACCTTTTTCGTTTAACTATTCTATCGCTTGCTCGTTCTCCTTCGATGCCCACGTTTCTACCCTCAAGCGAATTCGCATTAACATTAGCTAAACGATTATAAGAACGTGCTTACTAAAGCTAGAGAAAATTGGGTAGGATTTCCTTTGTTTATATGACTTTCCTCATATTACATATCAACTCCCAAACATCCATGACAACATTCACAATATCATAGGCAACAATCATCATTCGTACACATTCTCTTCATTTCACAATTTCCCTTCAATTCCTCTATAATCATGGTCATAGTTCACTATCGTTTTTTCTCACATATAACACTTATCCCATGTTCTAAATGTCATTCATAACCTACTTACAATCACAACATATCAATAATCATGATTCAATCCAACTAGTACTCAACAATGACACTATACCCACATTTATGACCCATTTTCTTTATTCTTCTACAATCCAAGTGTTTCAACTTCTCAATACCTTTAACAACATGAAAATACCATAAAACTAACCTTAGATCGTGTAGGAACAAGTCTTGAGTGGAAATACTCTTCTTGCACCAAAGCCCTATTTCTCTTCCAATGGGATTTCTTGACTTGGATGGACTTTAATGTGTTTCATACACTTAGTTTTGTTGGTTTGATGAAGTTGATCATCAATTTCCTTTGGATTCTTGTGGATGAAAAGTGGAGAATATTCTAGAGGGTTCTTGAGTTGTGGAGTGAAAATGAAATGAATTAAATGAACTTGGGTCCCTTATATCAACGTTTAAATCTGTCCCGACCAGATTCTACGGACCAACATATGGTCCGTATAAAATATACTGACCGTATGTCTGGCCGTAGATCTGGTCCAATGAGGTTTGGCCTTCTGGGCTGATTATACGACCAGGCATACGGCCAGTATAATTTATACGGCCAGTACGTTGGGTCGTATAATGCCCAGTTCATCCGAACTCATTCTCGTCGACTCGTTTGATCTCCAATCCTTATGGAACCTTCTTGGCACTTGTTCAACACCTCATTACCAATATAAGGTACATTATAACACTTCTCCAAAGCATCATTAAACATCATTAACTCGATACTCGCAAAACTCTTCTGATACTTATCGTATGCCTTGCCTTCTCTTGGCAAACTTTCTCGTCTAACACCGAATGTCTTTGAGATCTTACTTAGGGTCATCAAATGCTATTTCTTACTTATCAAAACATCGTACACGTCATGCCCTTCGTTGGTCTATTCATTGTAGCTAACGGGAAATTTTCAAGGTGTAACAGCAGCCCCCGAAGAAAGGGGGTCAGCACGGAAAATGTGCTGAGTATGTAAAGCATGAAGTACAATAATAAAGATCATGTCTGAGTAGAAGATGACAGGAGACAAGTATGATAATCAAGGATACTAATGCATTTGTGCCTTATGAGATGAGAGTCATGCATATATTTAATATACCGTACCCGGCCCATGTTTGGACTCGGCGAAATCATCATATAGATACCGTACCCGGCCCTCTAGTGAGGGACTCGGTGAAATCATCATATACATACCGTACCCAAATTACTACAGTGGGGACTCGGTGAAATCATCATATACGTACCGTACCCGGCCCTCTAGTGAGGGACTCGGTGAAATCATCATATATATATACCGTACCCGTCCCTCTAGTGAGGGACTCGGTGAAATCATCATATACATACCGTACCGGCCCTACAGTGAGGGACTCGGTGAACAATGCAATGAGCCGTGCACGAATACGTACCGGCCGGGACTCGGTGAACGATATATTAACGTTATGCTCGAGTAGAATATCATGAGCAACCATATGCAAAGCGAATCATCATACGAGACTCAACGGAATAATCGAATGAACCAACACTTGAGAATCAAAGACAACTATCATGTCAAGTACCAAGAATTAGAGTTCATTGGAGTCATGTATGTTCGTCGTTCGCTCACTTTATGTAGTTCATGCCAAAAAGAAAGAAGGGATAGCTTTACATACACTTTGGAGCCTTTAGAAGTAGAGTCATCATCAATGAGTAAAATTGAGAAAATCTAGAAGTAGCTCCACATTCTCATATTCGCTTTGAAATCATAAACTTGAGTTCTTAAAACACAAAATCATCATTATCGTTGTCACCATCACAAAATCATTCTTATCCTCCACATCATGAGAAGCTTTAAGAACCATGGACTTTTAGTTTTTGAAAACAAGAAGGTTACGGAAACATTTATGAAATCATACCATAAGAATCATGCCTTTGAAAGATAGGGGTGAGCCTTAACATACCTGTTCAGCCTCCAATTATCTACAATTATTCATCCGAGCTCGCAAGTCTATATTTAAGAGGATTTACACAATCGTTAGACTCATCGTATTATATTTGTGCTAAGCTCTCAAGTCAAACTATTTTATATCCTGCCGAAAATCGGGCAGCATTTCCCCTAATTTATATGCCTAGCCGAATCTCAATTCGGAACCAACAACAACAATACCAACATCGATAACATAATTTCCAACACCAATATGTACCATAAAATAGCCACTTTTATTGTTTTTCAACTTCCATAACTAACCAACTTACTACACAATTATCTAACGACTTTATCTCCGTAAATAAGTCTTAAATAATACTAAAAGAGAAAGATTCATACCTTCTTTCTTGTTAAGACCGCAATATGCTCAATATCCAGGCTAAAATCCACCGCAAAACAATACTAGAATCACAACCATGCGTTACCCGGACCTAAACTACTACTCCGCTACTTGAAAATTGCTCACTTTTTGTTTTCCTCACTCTCTCTCTTCAATTACTGGAATTTTCTAGCAAAATCTGATGGAAAAGGGGGGTTATTACCCTTTATATAGGGGTCAAATTCGGGTCGGTTCACTGTAGCAATTTATTGTAGCCGTACTGTAGCACGCGTTTTTGCTCTGTCAGCTGAACTTGTAACGTCCATAATTCTCTACTCCGAAGTCCAATCGATGAGCGATTTGTTGCGTTAGAAACTAGACTCGACGAACTTCATTTTAGGCTTTTGTTTCACCTTAAAACACTTCATATTCTAAGAGATATTCGTCCCCCAAGTTGGACCAAAATTTTCAAACAAAACATTACCCATCCTTTCTCCAAAGTCGTACTACTCCATTTCTTTCACTCATTTCCTTATAAAACCTTCCGGTATACCTTATATACATCCTTCACTCATTAAATATACTTAATAATGTATACATCCTTCACTCATTAAATATACTTAATAATGCTTGCTCCTTCTATTCCAAAGTGATTTTACTTAACCATAACTCAACGTATTTATGTTTCAAATTTGATAAGTGCTTCTTCGAAGATACGGGGTGTAACACTATGTATGCTCCAGCCATGGTAGCTGATATGGGGGACCGCGTGCACCGGTTTGTGAATGGCTTTGGGCCACATTTGATGGATAAGTGTTTGACGGCCTCACTTCAGGATGGTATAGATATTTCTCGCATTCAGGCCCGTACCCCGAGAATTTGGAAGAGCGGCGACGAACGAATGTGGGGGAATGAGCGTGAGCATGATAGGGGTTATAGCAAGAGAGCTAGATCCTCAGGTCCTGTTAGTGAGTTTAGAGGAGGTCAGAGGCAGCAGTATTCTAGGCACTCAGGCCATTCACCGACTAGTACACCTCTACGATTTACGGACCAGAGATTTGATAGACCTATTCACTCCAGACCGGGTCAGAGTTTTAGGGTCACGGGTTCTCAGTATAGGGGTGATTCAAGCCGGATGAGACCACCCTTACCGCGATGTACTTAGTGAGGGAAGCTACAATGGGGACAGTGTCGATTAGGTTGGATGTTTGTTATGCTTGCGGCCAGTCAAGCCATATTATGCGTGAGTGTCCATTCCGCGGTAATAGAGGTATGGTCCAGCCCATAGGATCAGTAGCTGATTCTTCATCATCTGTATGCCCTCCGGGGCAAAGCTCACAGACACCAGCAGGTCGCGGTAGAGGTAGAGAAGGAGCGTCCAGTTCGAGTGGTCCTCAGCACGGTATTTATGCACTGGCTTGGCGACATGATCTCGAGTTTTCCCCCGATGTTGTCACAAGTATATTATCAGTATCTCTTCATGATGTATATGCACTGATTGATCCAGGCTATACATGTCATATATTACCCCTTATATTTCCGATCGTATTGGGGTGAAACCCGAGCCAATTAAACCTTTCGAAGTGTCTACACCCGTTGGTGACCCAGTGATAGCTAGCCGGGTATATAGAAATTGTGTGGTTGTAGTTTGTGACCGTCATATGATGTCTTATTTAATTGAGCTAAAAATGGTAGATTTTGATGTCATTATAGATATGGATTGGTTGGCTTCTTGTTATGGCAATGTTGATTGTAGAATGAAAATGGTTCGTTTCCAGTTTCCGGGAGAACTAGTTGTAGAGTGGAAGGGTAATACAGCGTCTCCGAGAGGTAGGTTTATTTCCTATCTCAAGGCAAAGAAGATGATTGATAAGGGTTATATTTATCATTTAGTTCGGGTCCAAGATACAGAAACGAATCTTCAATCTATTTCGGTAGTGAATGAGTTTCCGGATGTATTTCCGGACGAGCTTCTAGGTCTTTCACCAGAACGGGAGATTGACTTTGCCATCGATGTGTTACCGGTCACGACCCGAACTACGGGCCGCGACGGGCATCCGGGGCTAACCACCGAACACCACTCATTCCCTTATCTACATGCTCTCATTCTTAATACTTGCTCAATTTCATAAGAATATATCATCATAGGAAATGTAATCGCTTTTATAAACATAAGCCCTTCGGCTATCAAAATAATATATACACATATGCACATACATATACATGGAGACCATGGGACCATACTACCCACACATGCGTATCTACGAGCCTCTACTAGAGTACTAGACACATGGACGGGACAGGACCCCGTCGTGCCCAATCATGAACATATACATATATATACCAAAAGAATAATCAATGGAACCTCCGGACAATGAGAGTGCTCCCAGTCGACCACTAGCTCCTATAAATCGGCATCGTCTCCTTGCCTACACCCGCTGGCACGAACACGACGTCCAAAGAAAACGGACGTCGGTACGAACATTGTCTGCGAGTATGTGTAAGCGGAATGAAATAAACATAATAAGCGTGTCATGAGATGGAGATACACACGGCACGTGTGTCGTATAATCATAAAAGGTACATTTCATATACGTTTATCATACATAAAGATGTCATATACATTACCATAGCATACACCTTATCATATTACGTATACATCATCATGCCGTACATGCATCGTCATACCAATCGTACATCTCATTAAAAAAATTAACCCCGTCGGGGAAAACCTTTTGCCCCCCAAACTGGCTGGGGGGGTTTCGTAA
>NC_081346.1:36420190-36440016 GCF_029784015.1 Lycium ferocissimum
TCCAATACTTTCCCGGGAAACATTTCATATCATTTCCGTTTTAAATATTCTGCAAAATATACAAGTTCCCCACCAAAACCATAATTCACTCAAACCTCCAAGTCTTCAAACATAAATATTCACAACACATTTTTTATCTTTCAATTTCACTTACAACAATCACCATTTGCACCTTACAACTTCAATTCTTATAATTACATAAACTATATAAAATCGCATACTTTCCGACAACAACTTAACAACAAATTCTTCATGTTAACTTAAACCATTATTCTTCCACCTACTTGAAGGCCTTAACAACACAATTGACATAGCAAACAAAATTAATTCATTTTCATTTCAACTTCCATACCACACGGCCAACATCTAGTTTCCCAATTTCCATCAAATTCATTCAACTTTCATTTCCAATATGAATTCCATCATAACCACAACTAGAATACAACATAAAATTCAACTCATCTTAACTACATAGCAATGCATGTACACGGCCACATGCACTTCACACACACACACGGCCATGCAACCACATATCACAATTTCCATAATTCTCATTCAATTCTACACACCATAACATATATATAACCTTCTATGACATAATAAAAATATGAAATTCTTACCCTTTTCCAATAAATTCTCCTTGCCAACACAAGCACTTCCTTGCCTTGAAAATTATACCACTTTGTAGAGAATCTTGAACTTGCTAAGAATTCAAGAAAATTATAATTTTTTGGACCAAGATTGAAGGCTAGGAAATTTTTTTCTTTCCTTTTCTCTTCTCTTTCTCTCTTGGCCGTTTTTTTCTCTCTTTCTTTTTTTTGTTTTAGGCTTTGATTTTTCTTCGAAGTTTCTATACATAATGATCCCTTTATATTAATTATCCCATGGATAATTAATAAAATCCATGGGCTTGGGCTAGCCCCCATGGCCGGTTGGGCTTCTCTTTTTTTTTTTTGAATTTCCAAGCCCAATTATTCCATGTCCATTTCTTGTAATTCATGAAACTATTTTTCAAATTTCCAATTTTGCCCCTAGCCTTCCTCGGTATTTTCGCACCAATGTTTTCATAACCATTATTCATACTAAGTAAGGTCCAAATGTGGCTCGTTCCTTACAAGTCAAAATATTTCGAATTTTCCGAATATGCAAAAATGCCTGACATAATGTGACTCAAGACTAGCACCATAAATCTCACGGACTATTTCCTTCCTTTCCCCCGTCGCACGTCCCATCAAGCCGCCCATAGACTTACGCTAAGTGCATCCGCTATAACGTTTGCTTTCCCGTGACGGTATGTAATATCGACATCATAGTCTTTCAAAACCCCAGCCATCTCCTCCGTCGAGATTCACTCTCCTCCTTCGCTAAAAATATATCGAAGACTCCTATATCCGTGTAAATATCAACACGCACTACCATATAGATAATGCCTCCATATCTTCAAAGCGTGAATCACCGCCGCTAATTCCGCATCACGAGTAGGATAATTTTTCATGTTTCTCGAGTCGCCGCAGGGTGACAGTTGGCAACTCGCCATGCCGCATTAATACACAACCTATCCCAACACCTAAGCATCATAATAAATGACATAACTATCCGGTCCCTCCCGAAGAGTTAGAACCGGAGCCGTAGCTCGCCTTCTCTTTCAAAGAACTCGGAAGCTTCACAAGCACCGTCCATCGGAACTTAGCCGCTCCGAGTTAGCCTCGTTAAAGGCGCCGAAATCGAAGCAAACTTCTCCACAAATCTCCCGAATATCCTCGCTAACTCCCGTGAAACTACGTACCCCCGCAGGTGTCGTAGGTTCAGGCCAAGTCTTTACGGCCTCAATCTTTCAGGAGTCTATACCCGAATGCCATCACTCCAATAATATGCCTTAAGAATGCTACCGACGGCCAAACTGGGGACCACATTTAGAGAACTTAGCATGGCCAGCTTCTCGTGCCGCGAGCACCCTCAAGTACCGTTCTCGATGATCCGCATGCCCTCCTTCCGATCGTGAATAGACCGTAATGTCATCAATAAATACAATCACAAACATATCTAGGAACGACTAATACTCGCCTGTCCATAAACACCGCCGGAGCGTCGTCGCCCAAAAACATCACCCTAAACTCATAGTGCCCGACGGTCCCGGGCGCCTTGGAATATCCGCCTCTTTACCCGCACTCGGTGATAGCCTCGACCGCAGTTATCTTCGAGAAACACTTAGCACCCCGTAACCGGTCAAATAAATCGTCAATCCCGGGGAGGGATAGCTATTCTTTATGGTCACCTTGCTCACCGCCTATAATCAATACACATCCGTTACCGACCCATCTTTCTTTTCTCACGAAATAAGACCGCGGCCCTGCTGCGACGTGCCGGGCCTAATGAAGCCCTTTTCTAACAAATCCCTTAGTCGCTCCTTCAATTCTTTCAGTTCTGCAGGTGTCATTCTGTAAGGAGGAATAGATATGGGCTGAGTATCTGGCAACACATCTATAGTGAACTCTACCTCCCGCTCGTATAAGACCCGAGTTCATCCGGAAATACATCCGGAAATCATTGACACGGGATCGACCGAAGAGTCGTACTTCTCCGCTTTCAAGTCATTTACACGAACCCGGCATGATAAATATAACCCTTTCTAACCATCTTCCTTGCCTTGAGGTATGAAATAAACTTACCCCTCGATGCCGTATTCCCCTAGCCATTCTATAGTCGTTCCCCGGGAACCGAAAACCGAACTATCTTGTTTCTACAATCAACGTTAGCATAACAAGAAGCTAACCAATCCATACCCATAATAACATCAAACTCGCCATATCTAACTCTATCAAATTTGCCAAGGTATGACGACTATATATATTCACCGAACATCGTTTATATACTTCGCTTTGCTATACTGTATTCTCACGCGTAGCTACCTCAAATGGTTCAATCAACTCGTGTTTTATTCCGATTCTACTAGCAACAAAGGGAGATATATATGATAAAAAGGAGCCTCGATCTATCAATGCATATACGTCCCGAGAGAAAATCGATAATATACCGTAACCACACTGGGTGACGCCTCCCGATCCTCGTCTACTAGCCAAAGCATATACGCGGCTCAAGGACCGCTAGAATCGAAAACCCCCACCCCGCCCACCACCGCTCGCCGGTGTCCGAATACCCCGCCCCACAGGCGCGTAGCTATAGAAGAAGACGAACCAGAATCGACCCAAAGAGGGCCGTAGCCGCACCACCTGGACTACCCCCAAACGGACACTCCTCACAATACGGCTCTCGACGCCGCAAGTAAAGCAAGACCGGTAGCCGAAATGACATTCCCCAAAACGAGGCCTACCACAACTAGAACACCGAGGCAAAGGTGGCCTCGACCGACCCAAACTCCCGTGCACCGCGAACCCGAAGCCCCGGGAGCTCGACCGCCGCCCTCCTAAATACCCCGTGCTATCGTATCTCCTACCCGCGAACCGGCGGGTGTACTCCGTGGCCGGCCGAGAAGGATATTCACCCCTCGCCGAGGCCGGCCGCCGAAACTCACCGTAATAACCGGCCGATCTAACTCTCTTACGCCGGCCTCTCGTCATAATCTCTATCGGCCGACATCCTCTCGTGCTTCGCTCTTTTCTACCCCTCGCGCATATGCCCGCACCCGAGCAATATTCATACGGGGCCGAGAAGCCATTATCATACAACTATCAACCAAGTAACGATCCAGCCCCATCACATAACGATGCACTCTATCAGCCATATCAACCACAATAGTGGGCGCATGTCTAGCCAAAGAATCAAACTCCGGGCTATAGTCTTGAACACTCCTGCCGTTCGCCCTCAAATGCAGCATCTATCAACTCGGCTCGCCTATCTCTCGGAGGTAGAAAGTGGCCAAGAAAGGCCTCTCTATAAACTTATCCCACACCGCCGGAGGAGCACCCTCGCCTAGATAATTCCCAGACTCATACCACCAATGCCCACATCACGCAACCGATACGAAGCCAACTCACCGTACCTCGCCTCGAAGCTCTAATTATCCTCAACGCGCGCCGCATCCGTCGAATAAACTCCCCGCGGATCCTCCCCAAGCTCTACCCGTAGAACTCGGGGGATTACAAGTCAAGAAATCACGAGCCCCAAACTATTGCACGTTCGTCCGCATAATCACCTCCTAACCCGTGCCCGCGAGTCCGCCGCCACTAGTCTCGGTCAAGAATCGAACCGCATCTCTCTAGCCCTATCCTCCGCCCCCGGGCCGAGGAGCCGGAGGCTCGGCCACCGGAACCCCGGAGCCGGCGCGAGCCGCCACCGAGCCGCAGCTCGCCGTCGCTTTCTAAGCCCCTCCTGGCAAGGGCCGCGTGCAGCGCAGCTCGCCGGGATCGGAGCACAACCCTCGGTGCACAAGCCGAGTACGGGCCTCTAGTAACTCTCCGGATCCGTCGGTCTCTCCAACATCGACTTGCCTTACCGGGCGCTGTCGCGGGAGTCATCCTCCGTAAACATAATAATCCGTTAGTGAGGAATTATTCGATAATACAAATTTCTCTATCGCACGATCTAGAGTAAGAAGGAAAGATAACATCCTAAATGTCCCCGTATCTTCCTATTTATAGACGCGGCGCACAACACACCGATAAACAAGACTCTACTAGACACCGGTCTGTAGACACTCCGAGGATGAACTGCTCTGATACCACTTTTGTCACGACCCAACCCCGTAGGCCGTGACTAGTGCCCGAGCTGGACACTCGTATACACCTGTTAACTATAATCAGTCCACAACTAGCATGATAAGGAACTTATATATATATATATATATAAAGGCAAGACGTCGTCTCAAAACTGTCGCATATATACACATATCACAGTAACCTGTCTCCCGAGGAGTTACAACTGTCACAGATAACATCACACATAAGCCGGCAAGGCTATCATAATATAGGGGAACGTCCCAGCCATACACGAGCCGACAGGGCTACCATAACACACACAACTTCCAATACATATATATATATATATACATACGCAAGCCGACAAGGCTGTCACTACACACAACATCCCAAAACATATATACCGCAAGCCGACAAGGCCGCCACTACGAATGGAACGCCCCAAAACATAAGTCATACAAAACCGAACAAAGAATATATACAACCCACACGTATGTCTACAAACCTCTAAGAGTAACATAACAAGATCATATAACGGACATTGCGCCCGCCGTACCCCCGGATAAACACATATATACAACAAAAGGATCCGTACTAAAATCTAGGCTCCGGACAAGCGGAGCACTCCAAGATAGCCGAATGGATATCCTAAGTCGGGCGGATCACCAAAACGAGCGTCTCGTACTGCGGCACAACGCAGCCCCCCCCCCCCGAAGAAAGGGGGGTCAATACGCGATATGTACTGAGTATATAAAGCATGAAATACAATAAGAAAGATCATAATTGAAGTAGGATTCCAGAGACAAGAATAATAGTCAAGAAGTCACCGTACTTGTACCCTACGAATGAAATCATGCATATCATTATCATATACAAAGTACCCGGCCCACCGCGGACCGTGAATAATCATATCATCATATACCGTACCCGGCCCATCCCGGGGACCTTGAATAATCATATCATCATATACCGTACCCGCCCATCACAGACCAATACCGTACCCGGCCCATCATGGGACTCGGTGAATAATGTAGTAAAATGTGCGTGATAACATACCCGGCCCGGGACTCGGTGAAAGATGTAACAACCATATGCACGAGCATAGTAGTAAGTAACACTATACAACTAGATCATCATCTGAGACTCAATCGACAAGTAGATTAACTAACACTCAAGTATCAAACGATAGTCATATTAAGGAAAGTCTCAGAACCATAAATTGTATCAAATCAATACGAGACAAATTTATGAAAGTTAGACATTACTTACGTAATCCTTTTAGAATAGAACCTTTATATGTCATTTACTATCCAATCATATAGAAGACTCGAAAAAGCAGCTCGACCACTTTAAGAATTCTAACACCAAGAAGTGAATAAGAATCATAAATCATGCTCGAAACTTATGAATAGAATTACCCCGAAGCTCATATCATATCTTACTTACGCCTAGGGACATGCCAAAAGAAATATGGATAGTTTACATACCTCGTACGACTATCCGTAAATCCGTTCGCTCTGCCGCTCTTTTAGCCTATTTAATATAAGAGTAACGTTATCGTTAGTAACTATATTTTCTAGTTCGTAAATCCGTAGCCGTCGCTATAGAACTTATTCTTTAACTTATATGTCTCATTTAGGGTTTTTCATTATTCAAAGACTTAACGAAAATCTACGCATTTCTATATATTCGCCTAACCCGACTTTCTAATTATCCTCCTATCAACACAAAAATACCAACAACAGTGATATACACATAAAATTCTCACAACTCACCTTTCATAACAATTCCAAAATCCATTTCAACCCACGATTTCACATACTAACAATTTCATGTATTTTCTTACTTCCGATTTCGTCCAATTCAATTTTTATAATTTCATTACAACTTTATTAACACAACTACACCATAAAATAGGAAAATCTTACCACAATTTTCTCGAGGAATTTCTACTCTTAATTGCTCCAATTTCGCAATTTCTTTCTTCCTCGATTCAATATCCGATGTTGCTATCACCTCCTTGAACTTGTAAATCACCTTGAATTAAATCAAAGCAAAAAAAAAAAAATTAAAAATGTACCATGGCTGGTCATGGAAGAGTGCGCCTATGGTCAAGCCCTTTTTTTTCTTTGAATTTCTTTTTGGAAAAAATGAAAAGAAATGAAATGTCTTCATCAACTTTCTATTTATATGCTTGCTCCTAAGAGGACACATGTCCCCCTCCTTGTGAGTCACAAATCCACTTCTGGATTTTTATTTTTTTTTTTTTTTTTAATATCGGGTGGGGCCCACTTAGTAATTAATCTTAATTAATTTAATTAATCACTAATTTTTACTTAGTAATCTAATCACAATTAATTAATCCCTAACCTCCAATAATATTTCTATATACCAAATAAAATTTATAAGCACTTGTGCATTAAAACAAAATTGGAGGTTAAAGTCTTTACCTCGTATCCCAAAATATTCTGTCCTTAACTTATCGCGATTAGCTTAAAATATCCCAATGTACAAAGATACGGGATATAACAATAACTCTTGTTTGGTGGAAGTTCTTTTGGAATTTAAGATGATTTCTTTTAGACAGGGTCATGTGTGTGTAGGGTCAAGCCCGCATCGAACCTTATACGAACTATACTACTTTGTGAAACTCGTTTTTCCCATTATTAGATGATTGAACTTATTTTTCTAAAGGTTGGACCTTAAAATTGTTTTGTTGTTGAATGGGTTTCTTGAACTTGAAATTGAATAAGATTTCTAAATCAGTTATGACTTGAAATGCCTCTATCTTGAGATGATCACTTAAGAAGTGAAATTTGGCTCTAAGCCATGATTGTTGATTCGGTTAATATACCATGATCTATATTTTGTTTGTGTTTGGGCCTGTATGGGCAAGCTGTGCTAGTCTAGAGGATGATTAGCCATTATGGATCCTAACGTATCACTACGAGTATTGTTGTGTCGGGCCCGTAGTGATGATTGACCTCCGTTGCTTCCTAGCCCGTAGTATCTATTGTCGTGTCAACTCAGAGGATGATCGACCTCCGTTGCTTCCTAGCCGGAGTATCTATTGGCTGTGTCGTGTCCAGAGGATGATTGATTTCGAGGCATGTAGCCCAAACAAGCATCTATTGTTATGCTAGTCCGTATGGACGATTAGCCTCCGTAGTTTCCTAGCCAGTATCGGCCGATTGATTTGCACGTGGAGGTGGCTTGTTTCGTATTTTGGTTGCACCGTGAGTGGCTTATTTTATATCTTTGTTGCCCTCGCGAGTGGCTTGTGGAAACCTTGAGTTCGTAAATAAAACGTAATGATGTGAATTGTAACATAAGTGGAACTTGATATATTCCCGTATGTTGACTCTTATTGGTGATTTCCACTAGCTTACTAGCTTACTTATTCTCTACCGGAGTTCGAACCGTTTCTTTTGATATCATTTTATTGATTTTACTACCTTACTTTGATTTTATTAACTATTTCCCCTTAGACACTCGAGTACCCGGTATTCAGGCATGCCATCGTTGTTGTTTGATGGTACGTTAGGTATCATTAGGCGCAGCATGTTCGTGATACGCCTACGACTTAAGAGAACTTGTCGCTTTTGAGACTATTCGGTGAGCCCACATAGTTGTTCGTGGGGCACCACTCTATCTTTACTTTTTGTATTTTAGTTTCGGGCTACGTCCTGTTATTTTTAGACACTCTTTATTATCTTAGAAGCTCCATAGACCGTTGTCAGATTGTGGGTAGTGTATTGGAGTCTTGTGTGACTCGTTGGGTATTTTGCCACATTTACTTACTAAGTTTCTGATTTGACTTCCGCTGGATTATATCAAAGTATGATCGTTCTTTTATCCAATTTATTAATTACTGGTTTTCGTATTTATTAAAAGATTTTCGAAAGAGATTAGACGTTTATTGATTTTATAAGGTGCTTCTGGTGTTGTTCATAGCGCATCGGATGCCCTCGTTACGCCTAGGTGCTTTTTAGGGCGTGACAATTTATGTGTTATTTCTATTTTGGGACATCATTTTGAGATTTTATGTATTATTCGCACTCGTAGTATTGGTAGAGCTCTTGTATTACCGGACCGGATATTGGGGTTGGATTTTTACTACTTTCGCACTTCTTTATATTTATCGTGAGACTTACGTTTATTCTATTTTCTTCCTTTTACTTATGTGTTATGATTATTGGGATAAGGGTTCGCCTACCGAGGTGGAAAAGGTAGGTGCCCACACGACTTAGTGAAGTTGGGTCATGACGAGTTGGTATCGGACCCCTGGGTTACACTTCGTCTATAATACAAGAGCGTATCTGGTAGTCTCGCGGATCGGTACGATGACCTTCGTATCTATACTCATGTAGAGGGAGCTATAAGAAATTTAAGAAACTTCCAATTCTTTCATTCTCTCGTGCGACCTCATTCAAATTGGTATCTAGTCGATTTCAATTGGTATCTAAACTGTCTTATCTTAATCATCCTTGTAAGAAGGAAATTCGTCCTTAAATTCTTATGTGAATGGTTGATCTATGATGTGTTGTGGTATTACGAGATGTGTTATTACGATTCGGACACGGATCAAGTTCGATCAAGGATTCGATTGTGTGGAGTTGAGATTAGACTAGAATGTTGTGTGACTCGCGATTAGACTCGTTTATTGGGGGAATTCGTGAGAAATGGGAAAGATAGTTGAGTAGGGGGTTACATGATCTTCATACTTCGGGTTAGGTGCTCGGAAGTGACAAAGGGCATTGATGGCTTAGCAATGAGTTTCCTCGATGATATGATCGGTTTAGGAAAGCAAAAATTGGTATCTACTATGTTCGTCAGGATAGTGTTTTAGGATGTACGAGGGCAGATTTTGTATTCGGTTGTGGAAGGGTAAGTGGGTTTCGGCGTGACAGAATGGTACTGATGGCAGTGCTCATCTAGCTATAGTTACTATAGAGGGTTGAATCTTGTGGGAATAATTAGGCAGGGTTTGGTAGTGACTGTACTTGCAGGTTCACGCGATATCTCGGGGATATGGTGCTAAGGAGTCATTCTTGTTATTAACTTATAGATGTTAAAGGTAGTTAAGTGAATGCTATGGGTACATCATTTGATTGTGTAAATTTGGTACCCAGTTGTAGGCTTCGAGGAGCTAAGTAATCGGCCGATGGAAAAGACTTCAATTATGGGCGAATGCGAGTTATAATGACTCTGAGGAGTTGTTTCACTTAGATTTGAAGGGAAATATTGATATTGTTGGTGGTTCGTTCGGCTTAGAGAGATGATTAGTTTAGAGGATCGAGTAGATTTGAGTGTTTGTTCATTGATAGTGATAAAAGTGATTTGAAATGAAATACCGAAACTGAAGGATTACAATGAGGCATCTTGGTTATCCGGTTCAGGGATCAAGGTTCGTAAGACTTGAGAGCGAGGTAGTATGGGTACTTGAGACACGTTTGGATTGTAGGGGCATTATATTATAACCTTCGGAAAGGTGTGACCGATGAGGTTGATTGGTGTCTTCGAGGTTAAAGACGAAGGAAATTGTTGAAACAGTTAATTAGTGATGTGAGAGCTTGGTTACGATTGTTAAGTGTAGAGTGGGCTTGAGAGTTTAAGGATGAGTTGGAATTTTCAATTGTGTCGTGAGCTAATAGAGCCAGTGATTGACTAATGGAACGATTATCAGTGTTGGCCCAGTTTAAAAGGTTAGTACTCAGGAGAGTTAATCAGGTGTTGCACCAAATGTTGGAGTAAGGTTGGAGGCCTTGTATTCATTAAAAAATTTGACTAGATCCCGCTACTAGTGGTGTTATTACTAGGCTTATGTGATTGAATAAATAGGATAGTCGTGCGAGTGGTTAGAGGTGTTCAGATTCGATAAATGAGGCAAGAGGTGATTCTTTGAGGGCTAGCAACGTTAAGGATTTTGAGTAAGGGGTTAGTAAACAAGGATGTTTGAAATGGTAGATCAATGATGGGTTAACTGAGTTAAGTTCGGGATAAAATTTATCTTGTAGGGGATCGAGTAAGACAATTAGGCAAGGACGATTCGGTGGGGTACGTGAGGATATTAGTAAGACGTATGTGGATACGCCGGATTTCGAAAGTGTTTGGTTAGAGTTGTAAGTGTTAAGGAAACTGCTAATGTACGAGTGTGTGGTATGATCTGACTATCCCGTGATTGATTCGGCTAGCTTGCAAGACTTATGATTATGCGGTATTCAATTGAATGGATTCGAGGATTGATTACGGTATCGATGATCATGAATTGATTAGAAATTAGCGAGTCGATAAAAGGTATAGTTGATCGAGAGTCGCTGAAGAATAGGTACATATTGGGATTACTTGAGTCTATTTAGATTGTGGCGTGTGATTGTTGCGTGAGCTTAAGGAAGAAAGTCTACAGAAATGGACTAAGTGATAAGAGAAAAATTCTATGAGGTTCGTGATCGGCAACTAGTGATAAGCATATTTCAGTGAACCGACATGTTGAGGTTTATAAGAAGTGGCTTGGTAGTACACCATTGGATAAATTTCGTAACATTCTACAGTGGATGAGTTAGCATGCTTTAAGAGAAAAGATTTGTGGAATCCCTATTATGTGAGGGCTAGAGTTGTATTCTTGAGATGGGACTGTATTCGTGGTAAGTGTCATATGTACAAGTTATATTGACTGGGTGTCTTGGATGAATGTATTTGGATACTAAGGACTTGGAGATTGTTGTGCTGGGTTGACATAAGAGGTTGCGAGAGTTGTTGCTTTCAGAAATATGACGGGCTTGTCGAGGTATTACAATGGGAGGTTTGATGATTAAAGGGTTATATTAAGAGACTGCAGGTTTTGGCATCGAAAAAGTTTGGGTGGTATCAGATGTGCGTATCGGGTAAGGGTTCAATAACTCGAAGGTTGCATTCACAAGATCTGGTTCTCTGGTGCTCAGTGGACAACTAGAATATGTTTCAGCTTTTGGAGAAGAGGGTGTCAGACATGATTTGTTATGCGTGAGTAAAAGGTTAGAATTTGACGTCACCGATGTTTGGTAGGACTGTGATTGGTTTCGAAAATTTGGAGTTAGTTCGAGTGACTATTGGTGGTATTCAAGGATGGTACCTTCATTTAGGGTCAAAATTGTTCAAGTTGAGTTCGATGGTCTATGTTTATATTTCCAAGAGGATCTATGGGTTCCCATAAAATCACCTTTACGGATTTGATGAGTTTCAGTTCAGATTTGAGGTATGACAGATTTACCAAGCTTTGTCAGGGTTTTCTAGTGGAATTGATAATATTTTCTGAGAACCGTTACTTGGGTAGTAATGGTTTACAATAAGCTTAGTATAGATTTAAGGAGGAAATGTTGTGTGAGAGGTCTTTATAGTGATCAGTTGGGTTACTTCGGACTTTGCTAGGCATGATATTCAGTGGTATGGTTCCTGTATTGTGGTTTGAAGGTTTAAGAAGACTTGGGACTAGCCAAGTTGGTTGTCAGTGAGATCAGTTTTGATGGAATTGCATAGAGATCTCAAATGGATTAAGGATTCTTTCTAGCGAGAGTAAGTCATGGTTTCAGGTTTGTTGTGCGTAGGTTCATGTGTTTCTAAGAAATCGCAGTGCGAAAAATGGCTTTAGCAAGTACGAAAGAAAGGTTAGCGGAATCAAAATATCTTCCCGGTCAGAATGGGCTATGGTTTGTGGCCATGTTTCAAAGGATTGCGTTGGTTTGGGAAAGTGTTTGTGGGGCCTATTGATCACGTTTAGAGTTGTTATTTTATCAAATCAGAGAATTCGAGCAAGAGCAATTCGTTTATTCGAGGATCAGTTATGAGGGAAATTCAAACATGGAGATATGAGAATTGGAGATTGAGCTAAGTTTAGAGAGTAGTGACTGGTAAAGTGAGCGAGCAGGTACTTTTGAAGGTTACACCTATGTAGGGTGTCATACTATTTAAGAAAGAGGGCTAGTGAGCCTGAGGTGTATTGGCCTATTTGAGAGTAGTTGTTGTATTGACCCTGTGTTTTACGAGTTAGTTTCCCACCAGACCGGTCAGGTGTTCGGCCGGTCTTCCATGGTTTTATGTTGAAGAAGTACCATTCTGATGGTTCATGTATGATTCATTGGGATTCAGTGCTGTGCGATGAGAATCCTTCCTATAAGGAGGAGCCCAATAGGTGTTCGAGATATCCCAGTTGTTGTGGGCTCAGGTATCTTTCCCCGTTCTCTTCCTTATTGCTCGAGAACGAGTGATTGTTTAATTGGTATCTGATGTAATGACCCACTTGGTCATTATTACTTTTTCGATGCTTTTGACCCCTTCTCGAGCTTGTTTATCTCATATTTGACCCGAGGGGACCATTAACATGCTTCCCGAGGTCTTTGGATATGATTTGGGTGATTTTGTGAGAAATTTGGGCTTAAGCAAAAAAGAGTAGCCTCAAAGTTGGCTTTTAGGTAAACGAACCTTTTTTGGGAATCCGTCAATTTTGAGAGGTTCGAATGGTCTTTTAGAACTTGTGTGTATATTCGGTTTGATTCCTAATGCACTCAGGTGTATTTTGAGACTTGGGTTGGAAAGTTAGTTTTGAGGTATCGGGGGTTGACTCGGTCAATGAGACCTCTGTTGGGAATCCCGAGGCCACGAGTGCGTTCGTAGAGTATTTTTATGCATGTCTGCATATATGGTCTGTGAGCAGATGGTCTCGGGTGATAGTTAGAATTTTGGGTTGAGTTGATGAAACTTGAGAAGTTTCTGGTGTCCCGCTATAGCGGCACCAGGTCCGTGGCAGCGGTACCGCTATAGCGGTGACCCTGCCGCTACAGCGGCCTTGTGCATTTGGGCATGGACCGCGGAAGCGGGACTGCTGAAGCATTCGAGTGAGCGCGGAAGTAGGTGACGGGCAGTGGAGTTCATTGAAGGTGTGTTAAAATTCCCAAGTCTTTCATTCAATACCACTCCAAAAATAGAGCTATTGGGAGCATTTCAAGGCATTTCTTGGGGGAAAACCATTGTGGTAAGTCCTTCTTCATTGCTATTCTATACCCCATTAATCATCATAGGAAATCTCTAAAATCATGCTAGTTTCATTAAGAACTTGAGGATCAAAAGAGGGTTTTGTGGGTTCTTCATTCTAGGCTATTAGATCTCGGGTTAGCTCCTTTAAGCATGGGATTGATGATTAGAGTCTACTAGTTCATGATTTCTTCATTAGTAGTGTGTAATTTAGGGAATTGGGAGTTAGAGTTCATACCCAAATTTGGGGGTTTTGCCTAGAATTCGAATTTAAGTGATTTGTTAGTTCTTCTAGCTTATAATTGATGGGAATTAATCACCTAGAGCATTAGTTTCATGTTGAGACCTATATATTTCTAATTTCATCTTTTTAGTTGATAAACCCCATTCCATGGGTTGGGATTTGGGTCTTGAATAGAAGGCTTGAATAATGATTTTTCTTGATTCTAATTTCCTAATCTGGATATGACTAGACTTTCATTATCACGAGGCACAAGGAAGGGCAAGACTAAGGTTTGACTGCTGGAGATTTGTTGTTCGACTTTGCAGGTAGGTTACGATTTACCTTATGGTGAGACTTCGATTAGCGAAATGTATGTTTAGATGATATTGTCGAAGAATCCATGTAAACCTTCGGGTATGAAGTTGGGTTAGATATTGCCTTAGGTTGTGCCTTGTTGAATGATTTGGGGGCTAGCCATGTTATATCCCGTATTTTGTACATTGGGATATTCCGAGCTAACCGTGATAAGTTGAGGACAAGACTATTTCGGGATACGAGGTAGAGACTTTTAACCTCCGATTTTGTTTTAGGGCACAAGTTGCTTATAATTTTATTGGTATGGAATATTAAGGAAGATTAGGGGTTAAAAGTTAATTAAAGAAAGTTAATTATTTCATGAAAATGGCCACAAGTGGGCGTGGCTTGAGCAGTGGGCTCCCGCCGCTGGCTTGGCTAATTTTGATTGCCTTAAGCCATGAGGGGGGGGGGGGAATGTGTCCACCTTGTATTTGTAAGAGCCATATATATATATAGACAAGAGATGACAAAGCAAGACAAAATTCATCATTTTACACAACTCAAGAAGCTTGGAGAAAAAGAGAGAAAATTCGGCCATGGCTAGCCGAACATGGTGCCTTGAATATTGATAAAAAAAAAAAAAATTCTTCAAGCATTTCAACCAATTGGAAGGTCCTTATTAACGTGAAGTAGTTGTTGGAGTAAGCAAAGCATTCATTTTTGCAAGATACAAACCCTAGCCAAGTTGAGGAGTTAAGTGGAAAAGGTAAGGTTTAATCTTCTTTTGCATGTGTTATGGATGGTTTGTGCATGTTGTAGTGTGTAGAAATGAATGAAATTTATGGAACCCTATGTGTTGGTGTTGAGCCGTGTAGGTGTTGTGTTGTGTAGGAGTGATGAACTAAATTTACTTAGAATTTTTAGTTGTTGTTGTTGTGGATTCTATGATAAAGTGAAGGTTTAATGGTTCAAGTTGAGGTTGTAATCGTTTGTGGGCTGTTTTAGAGGCTAATGTGATTTTAATATAGTTACTTGTATTTATGAGAATGATGTTGTTAACGTGTGGATTGTTGGTGTAGTTCATGAATTTGAAAGAAAGAAATGTGTTGTTGTTGTTCCTATTGGAGTTGGAAGGTTTCGGGTGGTGTTGCATATTGGTTGAAATTTTGTTTTGAATATTGTGCGGGTTGTTTGAAGTGTTCTTGAGTTTTGTTTGAATGATCTCGAATTAGTACTTGAACGTGTGAGCATTGATGTTGGCTTGATTGTATGTGGTTGAATTGAACGTAAATGAAACGCCGTCGGGTTATGTAGAAAAGAGTTACTAACGTTAGAATACGTTTTAGAATTAATTGTTGATGTTGTTAATATGGTTGTTGGTATTGTTGTTGATGATTTGGCCGAGTTGAATTCTCGGGTTTGTTGAATTTATAAAGGAAATGCTGCCCGAATTTGCAGCAAATAAAGTGCTAGCTTGGGATTGAATTCCTAAGTACCTATAACTAATGGTTAGTATCTAATGACGTTGTTGTAGATCATGGGAAGCCCGAGACTTAAGTTTCGGATTAGCTTAGGGAAGCGGACGAGGTATGTAAAACTTACCCTTTCTTTCTTTTGGCATGTCTTAGATGTAAGTAAGGTGCGATACGAGCCTTGGGGTAACTCTATTCTTAAGATCCGAGCATGTCTACGATTCTTATTCCCTTCTTGATGTTAGAATTCCTAATACAGTCGAGCTATGGCCCTTATGTCTTTTGTATGATTGGATAGTAAATGTTGCATAAAGAGTTCTTGTTCCCAAAGGATTCTATGTTGAATAATGTCCCTAACTTTCATGAACGGGCTCGGATAGCTTCGATAAGTTCGTAGAGGGTCCTAAAGCGAATAGTGTCGTAACTTTCATGGCGGGCTCGGATTGGTTTGATACATGTCCATGGTCCCCGAGACTTTCCTTTGTATAGTTCTAACGACATTTTGAAAGAACTTAACATGATTATCGTCTTAACCCTCGAGCGTCGATTACTTACTTATCTATTGAGTCTCAATGGATGATTTATATACATATGACTATTTACCATTATGTGTGTGCGTTACGCGTCTTTCTCGAGTCCCTCACTAGAGGGTCGGGTTTTGCATATCTATATATGGCGTTATGATGTGTTCCAGCGTTATGATGTGTTCTGGCGTTATGATGTGTTCTGGCGTTATGATATGTTCTGGAGTATGCTGTGTTCTGGAGTATGATATGTTATGGCGCCAATGACGGGGTGGCGACCGTATTCCACCGGAAGTCCCCTATAATGGGCCGGATATATATGTATGTATATGTGTGATATTAATATGCATGTTTGTGGTTCAAAAGGTAAGCATTTTGATATTACGGATATCGTACGCATTTTACGTATTTCTTACTTTGGTTATACCACGTCTGTATCTCGTACTTTATATACTCGGTACGTATTCCGTGCGACCCCGCTTTCTTGGGGGGGCTGCGTTTCATGCCGCCAGTACGGACGCTTGATTTGGTGATCCATGAGCTTAGGATATCCGAACACGCTATCTTGGAGCGCTCCACTTGTTTCGGAGCCCATATTTTGGTACAGACTCTTTCGTTGAGTATATGTACGTCGATTCAGGGGTACGGCGGGGCCCTGTCCCGTCATATGATACTGTTGTTAGTCTTAGAGGTCTGTAGACATATGTGTGGGTTGTGAATGATTCTTGTTCGATTATGTCGTATGATTTATGTTTTGGGGCGGTCCCGTTACGCCGTGGCGACCTTATCGGCTTGCGTATGTATATATATCTTGGGATGTTGTGTTTTATGACGCCTTGCCGGCTTGTGCGGTATATATGTTTTTATCACGACGATTTGAGACGACGTACGAAACCTTTGTATATGTATAAGTTATTTGTATGCTGATTCGGGTTAATGGGTGTGTACGAGTGTCCAGCTCGGGCACTAGTGACGGCCTACGGGGTTGGGTCGTGACAAGCCACGTCGTTGCATTGTTGACTTATCTTGTTCTATTTACTTATTGGCCCGTTGTCATAAGACATTGGATATTGGTGATTAGTGATATATCGCTGATTATGATATTGCGGTACCTTACATTGATTTGATATTGAGATGAGAATTGTGATTCCATTGTGACTTGTTATGTAGCCTTATTATTTGATATTACTTGTGTGCCATGAGTGGTACTGTTTGGGATTGAATTGGTTATTTGATATTACATAGCATCGTATT
The DNA here is from genome assembly GCF_029784015.1 of Lycium ferocissimum. Taxonomy (NCBI): domain Eukaryota; kingdom Viridiplantae; phylum Streptophyta; class Magnoliopsida; order Solanales; family Solanaceae; genus Lycium; species Lycium ferocissimum. The sequence continues at coordinate 36,437,622 of NC_081346.1, forward strand.
CATACTCATTTCCATGATACATTGATATTGCCTTGTTATGGTACTGAGGATGGATAGTGAGAAGGAAATACACATGCATTGAGACACATTTGATACGAGTCTTCTCTGGGCTGTGTGCGGAGTGACCGGTACTATTCAGAGACTTATTGTATATCGAGTCATCTCTGGGCTGTGTGCGAAATGAATGATATGAGGCATCTTGGTTGGACATGGAGTCATCTCTGGGTTGTGTGCGGAGTGACTGGTACATGGACTTCACGGGTCCCCCATGGGGTTGTCTTTGCCCGAGATGTGATGTTCCATCGTCGAGTACATGTGTACGTTGCATATGCATTGCATTCATCATTCATACATTATTGCATTGGATTGTACCTCTTGGTTTTCTGTGATATGATTGTGGTATAATGGTTCGGATTGGTTATACTGAGGCTTCGCACAATTGGGTTTAGATGCTATAACATAGGCGATGACTTGTACCGTGGTTATTGATTCGTGTTGACTTGTACCTTGTTGTTTTACGTGTTTATCTTTCTTTATTGTCTTTATATACATTAGCTAGTCTTAGTCGGTCTGTGATACCTACCAGGTACTTGTTGTTTTGTCTTGACCTACACTTCTTTGCATTCTTTTATGAATGCGAGTACCGAGTTGGATGCGCTTACCCCTCGTGGGCGATTATCGAGGTTGCTTCCGAGTCTATTCGGGGGTAAGCATGAGGACGTTCGCTGTCGAACTCTTAATATTTGTGTCTTGTTACATTTCGAGACATCATTTGAGATTTTATGTATTATTCGGACTTGTTATATTGGTAGAGCTCTTGTATGACCGGACCGGTGCGGGGTTGGATTTTCACTATACGCACTTCTTTATATATTATTGTGAGACTTAAGTTATTCTTTTTTTTTTTCGCTTTATTATGTTTTATGATTGTTGGGATAAGGGCTCGCCAGATGGGAAAGGTGGTGCCCGCCGACTTAGAAAAATTGGGTCGTGACAATCTCCTCTAATTCGTCGTTAACTCCGATGAAACTTAACGTACAAAATCAGTTGTAACAATGTGGCGTATGACTCAAACATAAAGGGGGTCACGTGATGGAGCTCGGTGCTTGCTCCTTGATTTCCTACCCCACCTATATATATACAACACTTTTTGAATTTTTTCATTCCAACTTCGTTCTAAAGCCTTAAAAGCGGTTTCTTCTTCTCAACCCCCCCCGTCAAGGTAAGATCATTGTTGTCACGACCCGGCGTGGGCCGTAAAAAGGGTGCCGGCCCTCGGCCAAGCACCCCCAATGCTTGCATTTCGCTCCCCGACTATCAGGGCCCCCGGCGGGCGCACCTCAAACAATCACAAAGAAACAAAAGGGAACTCAGGGCCCAACACATACATATAAACTAAACACGGGGCCCCGCGACCGGGGACTATATATCGTACAACAAAATAAACGGCGGCGGGGGCCGCATCCCCACTATCCTTGTCCCCGGCCCCAGGGTCGGGGGGCGGACAAAACCTGCGTCCCTATATGTCATAACGAATAAAACCAAAAGGGGGCCCCGGATCTGGAGCAAGGCGCCCGGGGGGGGAGGCCTGCTGGCGGTCGTCGGGCCCCACGATCGCGGCTGAACGCCGGGGGGTCCCGAAAGGGTCGTCGTCGGTAATGTGGTTGTAAGGATGAATAATAACAAAGAGGGATACATGCATGAATAATGCCCAAAGGGAAAAATAGAGAAAGTAAGATAAAAAAAGTAACACATATGAGTGCCTCTTGGGGCGGATGCCTCGTTAAAATTTCTTTGAAAAAAATTTCTTGTTCGTATACATAAAAAAAGAACATATCATGTTGGGCGTTCGATCCCCTTTAACCCCTATGTCCCCCGTCCCGGGGATCCCCCGTCGGAGATATCGTAATTTTTACCCCGATCAAAGGGCCCGCGTCTATAGGCCCCGCCCCCCAAATATATATATATATATATATAATATAAAACGCAGGAGCCCCGGAAAGTTATGTCTCTTCGGGTAGTAGGTCGGTAAACCCCCGATTACATTATGGGAAAAGTCCATCCTTTTTTCCCTTTAAAGGGAAAACAATTATTATAAAGGGGAGACTAAAAATGAATAAAATTAAGGGATAAAGATAGCTCAATAATCTCTATATCATTGAAATCTAACTTGGACCTTTAACCTAAAAACGTTCTCATCATAGTCATCATAGAAAATATTCTCATCTTTGGCATCTTGTCATCATGATAAAAACATTCTGTTGTGTCATAAAAACCTAATTACAAAATCTAAACCTTTGTTTTGGAAAAATACGGACATTTTTGGGAAAAAATTCTTTTTTTGGGAAGGGAATCTGCCAGAATCATAGACTTTTAACTTTTGATAACAAGGAAG
>NC_081346.1:36440116-36562097 GCF_029784015.1 Lycium ferocissimum
GACGATCGTCGACATGTCGAGTTTCATCGACAGGCCGTGGATCTTATTGTTTCAGCGGTTCTAACGCTTTGCTTTCTCCGATTAGATTCTTTCACTTCTAACTCCCCGAATGTCAATGATGCCTACTTATTTTCCCCGTACACATACAACGCAAAATATCTCGTGAGTAACGCTCCGGTTCGGACTACCGAACCGATTATCTCCCAATAAGCCAAAATTTACTTGAAATAAAATGGGAGGTGTAACAATTCAGACTCTCGAGGATATGCTACTGGCATGTGTGTTAGATTTTGGAGGTAGCTGGGATAATCACCTACCACCTATAGAGATCGCTTACAATAATGGTTATCATTCCAAAGATTCAAATGGCCCCGTATGAGGCTCTATATGGGCAAAAATGTAGATCACCAATTTGATGGTTCGAAGTGGGAGAAACTAAGTTAGCAGGGCCAGATCTGATCCAACAAGCCATAGAGAAGGTCAAGCTTATTCAGGATTAATTATCAGATGTACTCGCAGTCATCGTAAATTCATGCGTATAATTACCGACGAGACTTAGAGTTTCAAGTTAATGACTGGATATTCTTGAAGGTGTCGCCGATGAAGTGCGTCATGATATTTGGTAAAAAGGGCAAGCTTAGCTCCCAAGACGTTGGGCCTTACAAGATTGTACGCAAGATGCGCTGTGTGGCTGGCGCAGTTAGATCTACCCTCGTACTTGGAGTCTGTCCACCCTGTTTTCCATGTGTCAATGCTACGCAAGTGCATTGGAGATCCTTCTAGAATTGTACCAAGAATGACGTTTAGGTCACCGAACAACTATCCTACGGTTAAGTTCCCATCGCTATTCTAAGATAGGCAAGTTCTCGGATTAAGAACCAAAGATGTAGCTTCAGTTAAAGTTCTATGGAGAAACAATAATAGAGAAGAAATGACTTGGGAAGCTGAGGAAGATATGAAGTTCAGGTATCCACAACTTCCAGAGGAGGTTCAGATAGAACCACCATTGTCTTTAGGTACGTAATGCTTTCTTCTTAACGATTTATTGGTCGTGTGTGGCCATTATTATTGTTGTAGCCTTGTGAGGCATTATATAATTTGGGTTGTTGTGATAGGATGGTAGTGGCATATTTACAGGGGAAACTCTGGGAAATTTTTGTAGAATTCCTAAGAGCCTAACATTCGAGGACGAATGTTTCTAAGGGGGGGAGGATGTTACACCCCGTGATTTTGTACATTGATATTCGTCGTGTGTTAGTGCTTTTAGTCTTGGATACGGGGGTTTTCAAGGTTAAATAAGATTAGATGAGTTTATCTTACAGTTATAAGGGGTTAAGTTCATGTTTAGCAGGTATTGGAAGGATTAAAGGTTGAATAAATCGACGAGAATATGTTTTCGTAATTGTGTTGGTTTTACTGTTGGGGACATACGGATCGTATAATTTTACCACCATATCCGGGCCGACTCCCCATCGTAAATTGATTCCAGAAGGGGGTGAGTCACTGGTTTGATTCTACGGTCAAATTATACGGACCGTATAATTTTTACGGTCCGTAAAAGTGGATCGTAAATTCGGCTTCCATCGCATTTCTTTTTATATATAATTCGACCCTTATTCATTTTAACTCATTTCAAACATTTCCCAAGTTCATTAAAGTTCTAGAACCTTCTCCTAGCATATCCAACCAAACCTCAAAAATCAAGGATTGAAAGGTGAAATCAAGGGATTCAAGTGTCAGAGGTCACTAGGGTTTCAGGTAGTCCAAGAATTCCTTTGTGTTGTCGGAGGTTTCACTGCTGATAATTTGATCCAAAGCTTATCCTTATATGATAAAAGGTTAGTTTTCACATCTATTTCATGTTATTGAGAATGCTTGGTTGTTGAACAACTTGATTGAGGGAAGAAAGTGGAAGAGGAAGTTCAAATATAGATTTAATGATATTTTGAATGCGTAAGTTAACTTGGGTTATAATTGTTAGAATGGTTTTAGTAATTGTTAGAATGGTTTTAGTATAATCTTGTTCTGAGGGGTAATAATGATGTTGATGGAGTGTGGTATACAAAGTGTATAAAGGGTTGTGTTGAAGTTCTTGATATAAATTGATTATGAGAATGAGTTTTGGGATTGTATTCGATAAAATTTGAGTAAAATCTCTTAATCATGATATTGTTGAAGTTGTCATTTTTGTCGGGGATGATTTGGAACATGGTGGAAGTATATGAAATAAAAGGGAAGTGCTACCCAATTCCCGCTAGCTTATTAATTATTCTAGTTTGAATTTATGAGTATTTTCAAGACTTGATGTTAGTGTAAATCCGCTTGAATGTAGATTTTACGGGCTTTGAAGGAGAACGTTAAGTAGTTAAGAAGACATAAAGGTATGTAATCCTAACCTTTCTTTCTAAAGGCATGATTTCCTCATCGTGAATCCATCTATGGCATTTATAATGTTCTAATTCCTAGAAATGCTAGAAGCTCATGATTCACAAAGTTCTCATGATCTTGTTGATCTTGTTCATCGTCGTTGACCCTCTAAGGAAAGATATAGTGATGATGATGATGACGTTGCTATGTTGTAACACCGAGCTCATATGGCCGGGTATGTTATCTATTGCGCTCACACCACTGCAGTTGGGTAAGGACAACACCGATCCTTGTTATAGTTGGGTATGGACAACACTGAGCCTTGTTATGACCGGGTATGGATGATACCGAACCTACATGGTCGGGTAATGTATAGTATGAAATGTCTCCTCTAGAGAAGGGTTAAGTTTGCATAACAATCGTCTTAAGAAGTGTTATGAGGTATAAATTGCTCTCTCTATCTTATGTTATCTTCATGCTTTCATCATGTTACTATTCATGCCTTACATACTCAAGAGACATAGTTCATACTGACGTCCTTTTGTTTGTGGACGCTACGTTCATGCCCGCAGGTAGACAGGTAGCGGCACGACCTTAGGGTCGCTTCGTCGCTGATTGATAGAAGTGGCTCCTTCTATCCGGAGTCGCGGTAGTTGTTATTATTCTTTGTGTAATATACGGGTACGGGGCGGGGTCCCTCCGTCCCATCTTTATGATGTTACATACTCCATGTAAAGGCTCGTAGACAGATGTACATTGCTAGATGTCCATAGCCTTGTCGGCTTATATTGTGTATATCATTTTGATAGCCTTGTCAACTTGTATTTATGGGCATAATTAATGATGTTTATATAGGTGTGTCTACGTTCAACAGAACTTGTGTCCTTTCAATTCGTGATAATTATGAGTTAGCCGTGTGGCTCACCTAGATATGATTGTGAGCTGTATAAAAGAGGTACTCGGTAGATTAGCTCTGGGTGCCCGTCATGGCCCTCCGGTTGGGTCGTGACGCCCTTTCTTTGAGCTTCCGAACGAGCCCAATCTGTTCAAGTATGCTATCTACATAAGAATATGAACCCATAGACACCCATATTGTCATATAAAGGTTTCGGGTCCAAAAAGCCAACCCAAAATCCCATCCCGAGCCTCAAAGGTCAAAAGTTTAATTTCAACTTAAATTCATCTTACCCATAGCCTATATTGTGAGTATCCTAAAAATCATGGAAACTTAATCACAATTGGACCTTTAATTTGACCCATTTCCATGAAAACCCCCTTATTTCTAAGTCTAAATTCATGGAAGGAATAAATAAATAATGGACGGAATCATAGGGAAATGCTTAGATTAAGGTTAAGCTTACCCCAATGATGAATCTTGAAGATAGCACTTGAAATCACTTCAAATTCGCGCGCTCTAGCTCCCAAAATTGATTTAGAAAGAATGGGGTTCGAAATAAAATTTTATTATGTCTAGGTCAATAATACCCTTCGTGACCGCGAGGCCCAGCTCGCAATCGCGGTCCGCCCCGGCCCAGCCTCATTTCCCCTTTGCGAACGCACGCCCAAGACCGAAAACACGAGACCCATCGAAGCCTAAGTTTCATGATCGTGATCCCTCCATCGTGATCGCGATGAAGGAAACCAGCTACAGCTAAAACTAGAAAAATCTGGTTTCCCCAATTCTCAATCCAACACCCGAAACTCATCCGGAACCCCTCCCCCCCCCCGGACACAAACCAAATATGCATTTCAGTCATAAAACACACTACGAACCTGCTAGCGCACTCGAAATTCCTAAAATTGGTCACCTTGACTCGGTGTTGACCAACGTCAACTCAAATTCTTCAAAATACTAGATTCTCATCCAACGACCCAAATCACAGCTGAACTCCTCGGGACCCAAACAACAATCCAACTAAATCAAAAATCACATTCCGGATCTAATAAAATCAACAAAACTTTGAAAATGACGTATTTACCCCCGATGTTGACTTTGGTCAAACATCTTCATTTCTTTAACTTAGAAACTTGCAATTTCACCAAAACCAATCCAAAACCCGCCCGATCATCCCCGTAAGTCAATAACAAAATGAAACTACGGGAAGGGTACTTTGGAAAAAATACGGTAAAAAGCTCAAAACGACTAAACGAGTCATTACAGCATAATTACTATTTTGATTTGGCTTACTACTTGCACTGTTTTCTCTTTATTGGTTGAAATCATATGAACTGTACAGGACTAAGTAAGTATTTTTAAGGCCAACTATCATCACTACCTTATTGGGATTGGTCAATGATATTTGTGGAGTACGTGTGATTTTATTTTTATTTCATTCATTCTATAAAGCTTAAGTTATTTAAGAAGAAACAAGATATGTTCAACTCTAAGCATCGGCGCCTTTATCACTCTATGGCCCTGAGATTTATCTCTATATTTCTTTTCTGTATTGGTGTTCAACTCATGGATCTTAAAGATGGCGCATAGCAGAGAATGTCTCTAAATTCTTACTTCCCAGATTGGGTTCTTTTTTCTTTTTCTTTTTTTCTTAACCAATTTTTGTGCTAGTTTATATGATTAATAAAAATGATGATGAATAAGAAATTTATTGTACTTACTTTTTCTCTGATTCGATTAATTGTGGAGAGAAACCAGAGATAAATGGCTAGCCTACAGTTGAGAATTGGGAAATGTGTTCTCTCTTAACGACAGTTAAAGAGGTGGCTAGTGTTACACCTCGTAGTTTTGTACGTTGAGATTCGTTAGGTGTTGGTTGTTTTAATTGTAGACACTGGAGTTACCTTCTAGGATATATGAGATTATATGTGCCTATCTTATGGTTATGAGGGCTTAAGTTCATATAGTAAGCTATGGAAGGATTGGAGAACAAGTGAATTAAGGAAATTAAGTTTGGTGGAACTTTGGAGAAAAGATGGGGACAATTTTGGTCCAACTTGAGGAAGGAATATCTCCTAATATACTAGGCCCTGTCCCGACTTGTATACTTCAGTCATTTTCATAGAGTTTTTGCAGACAGTTTCTTGTATACAACTTAGTTATCTCTTGTCAGTGGTTATGTCGGCATCGTGGGCCCATTGTATATTTACATATGCATGATGTTATATTCATAGTTAGCCTCCTTGGCCTTATTTTGCCATTCGAGAAATAGAAGATGCAAGTTACAGCTCTTGGTTCTGCCAACCCTGAAGAAGGGTGTTTTTCGGTGCCAATCACGCTTACCAAGGTTGGGGTGCATGACAGTGGTATTAGAGCAAGTCCTGGTTCTAGGGTTGTCTGCAATGTGTTCACTGTAGTCTTGTTTATGGTGTGAAGTGCACCATACTTATAAACAGGAGGCTGCAAGGCATTTAGGAAGATTTCCTTTCTTTCCCATCTTAGATCTTGCGATAAAACCATGTTATGAGGATTCTATTTTTCCTGACCATATGTTGTGGTTTCAGCAATGCCTATGAAGAGGAAAGCAACAGTGGCCCAGAAGGGTAAGGCAGTGGCCGGAAGAAGGACTGAGCGGGAACTACCGGTAGATATAGAGAAATGCGAGTCCCAGAATAAAGTCCCATCTCGGACTTCTTATACCCCTGGGCCTCCCGCAGGAGCACAGAACTCCAAAGACCCCCCGTTCCCCACCGATGCCTCGAGTCGAGATACGAGGAGGCCATTCGCCTTGTTGACTCGGCTTAGTAGCCGCTCGGCCCGGCCGTTAGGTACAGTCATGGTGACAGCCGTTAGTGCCGCCGATCCGAGACTTTATTACTTTGGACCTGCCAGAGTTCTTTGGGTCAACACCAGATGAGGACCCGCAGAATTTTATAGATGGGATGCTGAGAACGTTGCGAGTGATGCATGCTTCAAACACCGAGTCAGTAGAGTTAGCTTCCTACAGATTACAGGATGTGGTTGTATATTGGTATAATGCTTGGATGTCTTCTAGAGGGGCTAATGCACCTCCACCCGTGTGGCAGGAGTTCGTAGATGCTTTTCTTCGACATTATTTGCCACTAGAGGTTCGTCAGGCGAGAGTAGATAGATTTTTTACTCTTAGGCAAGGAAACAGAAGTGTGCAGGAGTATAGTCTCCAGTTTAACTCTTTGGCCAGGTATGCTCCCACTATTGTAGCAGAAATGGAAGATCGAGTGCACCGATTTGTGGCGGGACTCGAGCCGCATCTGATTAATGAGTGTTCCACAGCTGCTTTACTTGACTCTATGGACATCGCCTGTATCCAGGCATATGCTCAGAATCTAGAAGATCAGAAGAGACAACAGTTTGAGTACTTGAATGAGGGTCAGCCAAAGAGGGCTAGATCCTTTAATCGCCAGAGGACATCGAGGGTAGTTTTAGGCCCCCACTTTCGGCTACCGATTCCTTCACCATCGCGGAGGCCTGATTATTCTGAGTCAGGTCGGGATTCGAGGGCCTCGAGTTTTCGACGGAGAGATTCAGCGCGGATGAGGATGCCCCCTACACGATGCTGTCAGTGTGGTAGAGCCCATTCTGGACGATGTCATCAGGGCTCTGATGTATGTTATACATGTGGGTTTTTTAGTCACTATATGAGGGATTGCCCGATGGGTGATAAACGCGATATAGCTCAACCCACTAGATCGGTAGCAGCTTCATCTCCTTCGGTACGCTTCCCAGAATGAGACCCTCAGGCATCGGCCAGTAGAGGTAGAGGTGGAGCGTCTAGCTCCGGCGGTGGTCAGAACCGCATATACCCTTTAACTAGGCACTAGGATCAGAAGCAGCTACCCTATGCTGATACAGGTATATTTGCTAGTTATGTGTGGCGTTGTATATTTTGGATTGTTGTGTCAACAGGTCGGTAGTTATATAGTTACAGAGGAAACCCTGCTAAAATTTTCATAAGATCCCTAAGAATTTAACATTCGAGGACGAATGTTTTTAAAGGGGGGAGAATGTTACACCTAGTAGTTTTGTACGTTGAGATTCGTTAGGTGTTGGTTGTTTTAATTGTGGACACTGGAGTTACCTTCTAGGATATATGAGATTATATGCGCCTATCTTATGGTTGTGAGGGCTTAAGTTCATATAGTCAGCTATGGAAGAATTGGAGAACAAGTGAATTAAGAAAATTAAGTTTGTTGGAACTTTGGAGAAAAGATGGGGGCAATTTTGGTCCAACATGAGGAAGGAATATCTCCTAATATACTAGGAGTTTTGAAGTGAAACAAAAGCCTAGATTGAAGTTCAGGAAGTCTAGTTTCCAACGCAATAAACTGCGCGTCGATCTGACATCAAAATCAAACGTTATGAGCATTTTAAGACGGACTGCCAGAGCAGGGAATTAACCTTGCGCGAACGCACCTATAGGTGGTGCGAACGCTCAGAGAAGCATGGGAAACTCTGCGCGAACGCCTCCCAAGGCTATGCGAACGCGCAGAGCAATTTTTAAGTCGGTGCCAACCGACTTCAACCCACTATATAAGGGTCAAAAATCCTCATTATTCTAGAAAGCTCAGCAAACATAAAGGGATATATATGTATCATAGAATTGAGGAATATGAGTGATTTCAAGTGGCGAAGTACTAATCGAGGCTCCGGTAACGTATAGTTGTGATTATAGTATCGTTTTGCGGTGGATTTTGGCTTGGATTCAAAGTAGATATTGAATATATTGTTGTTCTAGTAAGAACAAAGTATGGATCTCTCTTTATTGATAGTGATTTAGGTTTATTTACAAAGATAGAGTTATTAAATCATCGTGTAGTGGATTAGTTGGTTGAGAAATCGGGTAAACATCGTGTGGGATATTTTATGGAGTATATTGGTATTGATGATGATGTTGTTGATGTTAGTGCTGTTGTTGTTGTTGGTTGATGGTATTGTGATTTCGGGCTAGGGATATAAACAGGGGAGATGCTGCCCGAATTTCGACAGATTCTAAAAGGATTTAATTTGGAAGCTTAAGACAAGCATATGATGATGGGCCTAACAGTAGTATGAATAGTTTTATATGTAGATTACGAGACTGCGAACGATCTTAAGTAGATTGCAAGACAGGAGGTAGGTTGGAAAGTCGGGAAGTGAGCGTCCAGGTATGTTAAGGCTAAACCCTTCTTTCTTAAAGCATAATTCCTTTGTTGTGAACCTATACATGATATCTTTAATAACCCTGTTTCTAAAGATACCAAAGCTTATAGTTCCCGATGTTCTTATGATATCATTGAGCTTGTTTCATGACTATAGATGTTATTCATTGATGTTGATCTCATCTTATGATTTTGTTCTTTCAAGGTGAAATATGCTCATGATGATAGTTCCATAATGTTAATCGGAGGTTTACGGACCTTACGTCACTCCGATGAGTTTAGAAATGTGTACTTAAGCAATGTTTTGTAGGACATGAATAGAGTGCTAGTAGAGGATCCCTAATGAGGTATTTGATGCTAGAAGAGAGGCTTATGATGTATCTCAAGATTTGGCTAATGTTTAGTTAAGCGGGAAGAAGTCATAACGGCCCAGAACTGTGCTTATAAGTCTTATGTGATCATGTACGCAATAAGGATAAGTAATGACCATGAAAAGTGCATAGAGATTACTCATGGAGGCCGGGTCATGATGTTGATTATATTTACCACTGGTCTATGACCAGTTGGGCAGCTATATATTACCACCGAGCTACGGTCGGTTGGCGATTACTGCGATTAGTCGGGCGCGCTCACCGTGAGCGATAATCGGATGGGCGATTCACCGAGCTACGCTACGTAGGGTTGGGCAGATAGCACCCAGATGATACATAGGTCAGGATCAGAGTGTTATACAAAGATGTAGTTAAAGATATGAGAGTATAAAGAGGCATGCGTACTAGATTCTCATTAGTAAGTCAGATGTGCCAGGTTGATTCTTATCCTTCTTGTTTGCAGCATATGTTTTATTATGTTACATTTTTGCCTTGCATACTCGGTACACTATTCGTACTGACATCCTTTTGCTTGTTGACGCTGCGTTCATGCCCGCGGTGGAGACACGACCAGCGAGGACCTTCCACGAGGTGCCCCTCCAGTACTGTCTTGATTGGTGGACTCCACTTCTTCTTGGAGCATTGCCGAGTCTGGGTTCGTATATGTATTATGTCGGGGGCCCTGTCCCAACTTGTATACTCCAGTCATGTTCATAGAGGCTTTGCAGACAGTTTCTTGTATACAGCTTAGTTATGTCTTGTCAGTGGTTATGTCGGCATCGTGGGCCCATCGTATATATACATATGCATGATATTATATTCATAGTTAGCCTCCTTGGCCTTATTTTGCCATTCGAGACATAGAAGATGCAAGTTACAGCTTGGTTCGCTCGGCCCCAGTAAGGTGCCGGGTGCCAATCACGCCTTACCAAGGTTGGGGCGTGACAGCTAGACTAATTGAATTCTAGCCATTAAATTTAGAGTGGACATGTGTAAGTCATGTAAGCTTGCACTGGAGGATACTAGAGGGAATATTACTAGAGAGGAGGCCAACCCATCACTATCATCAATCACTCTTTGTTACCCAATTTAGTCCATAATCCCCTTTTTTTGTCATTAATGTAATAATCACCCAAATTACAAGAAAGAAAATCATTAGGAGATTTAAAGTTAATCTTCAGCAATTAATCTTCAGCAATTCATTATCCTTAGCAAAAAAATTTATTACTGACTGGACTACTTGAATTCGCTATTTTTGAAGATCTCTGATGTATAGTGATTGATTTATTTTTAGGAATATGAAATATCGTTGAAGAATATTTGACTAGAATATGATGTTTGTTAGTAACTTTTAGAAGTTTGCTTTGAACTTGGAGCAAGATGCTTCATCAGTATTGTTATTTATCCACAATGTTTTGAAGCAGTATTGTTGTTTATCCACAATGTTTTGTTAAGTTCATTTACATGCACCCATCCAATTCGATTGATGTGCTTCAATTATAAGCTTTGCTGCTTTTTACCAAAATGTCAAGCAACTTCCTCAAAACTATGGACCTCTTATTTAATTTCTGTTTGTCTAAGATTAAATATATAATTTCCTTTATATCAATTTAATTTACAAAATGAAATGTCTTACCGTGCGAAGCGCGAGTCAATTTACTAGTTAATTAGTAACTTCAAGTCCTACAATGTTGTTTCAATAAGATTATATGTTTCATTATTTCTCATGGTCAACCAGATAAATTAATTAATAAAAAGACATATACAGACCAAGATTATATTTCATGTGAACAACCACAAAAAAAAATTAAAAAAAAATTAAAAATAAAAATAAGAAAACTACATAGAAAGCGAGACAAACCATATACTAAGAGAAAACCAACTCCACACATAGACCAAACTCTAACCTAACTGACTGGAGACTATGTCAATTGGCATCTTCTTCTTTCCCATTCTGTACATGGGAATTGGAGAGATCACCTGCAGATATTGCTTCATCAGGACTTCTAATTTTATCCATTTCACACAACCAACTAAGCATGGCGAAAGTATAAAATAATACATCCATGCGAGCTACTTGAACAACTGGTAACTGATATTTGTGATTGAAACTCTCGAAAAATTAAAGAATGTTTGGAAGAATGTGTTTTGTCAATTAGAAATGAATTATATCTCTCTTGGAGGGTCAATGGAGGTATCAACAAATACTATTATTAGCTGATTATTTACGTAGTGACAATCTTAACATGCCAAGCGAGAAAAGCTGCACAGAAATTTCTAGTATGGCCATAAGAAAATCTGGTACCTTCTTTAGGACTCAGTACTCAATAGTAAAGCGACAAACATTGATGGAGCCTTGGAGGATAAATCGAACAAAGCTAAATCCATACAAAAATATGAACCTGCGACCCTCTCAGATCTGCAGACGTTGAGACCTCTTAGAGAAGTGTCCGTGAGAAAAGTAAGAAACCCCAAACTTTAGCAGCAAAGCAGCACTATAGAGCAATGCAAGAAAATGCAGAGATGAGTATGGAAAATGGAAGTGGAAGTGGAAAGCAGATGTCCACACAAATACAGAGACTCAGCACATGTCACGAAATGAGGAGAATGAAAGGGCAGCGCGAGATTTCTTTCCGAAATGTAAATAGACCAGGCCAATGCGACTCTGTTCGTCTGAATTGGATGTTTTTGAAAATGTAATGAATAACTGAAAATGATGAACAATATAAAAAAGGACTTTCTTCAAATATCACAAAATTTCATGTCCAAAATCCTACTTAGACTAGGTTCTTGAAATAAATACGAAAGACATAACTGTTAATCCTGCAAGCAGCACTAGCTTTGTACAAAAAATGGCATCAACTGTGAATTTAGGATAGTTGCTATCTCCTGAATCCCAAGTCGAGAAGCTTTCAGGACACCATTGCAGTAGTTCCATCTTCTTCAGCCTCCCCTGTTGGGACTTCGTTAAACATGTACTGGCTCTGATACTCCATCAAGTACTGTGTGGATCTATTCACATCATAAAACAGATTATAGACTCGAGTAATATCTTCCACTTCCACAGTCTTCCCTTTCCGCTTTTGGCAAGCTAATGCTGCAGAAGTGATAAGGTGGATGGCATATCTCAAAGAAGTATTCACCCCGATCTTAGTCAGCAAAACTTTTGCATCCTCAGACATTTCTACATCCTCCTCTTGGCATCTGATGTCCAGGATTTTGCGAATTTCTTCCTCTTTGTAAGATTGTGTAGAGATGATGAGAAGGCGATCAAGAAAGTCAATGGGAATCCCATGTGGGGATCTGTAGTTTGTTCCACGGATTGTAGTAATGCCTCTATTGGTAGCAACAACCAATATAGGTGCCATGTCGTTCTCCAGAGCTCGGTTTAGGAAAGAGAAACACTCAATGTCAAGCATATGTACTTCGTCAATGAAGAGGAAACCAGGCACAATCTCTGCCTTTCCTTCCTCCCTCCACTCTGCAACCTTGGTATCTATTTGTTCTCTCACTTCAGCACGAATCTCACCAGTATCACCCGTAAACAGTGCTAAAAATCCTTGTGTTCTGAAATTGAGATGAGCTGATTAACATATTTAATCTAGTGAAATAGGAAACAAGAAGATTATTTTAACATGTCAGATGTTTTCAGAAGCCACTCTAAAACTCAAAGCATGAAACTGATGAGTTTTGCAAATACACTCAACAGGAAAGACATGCAACTGCCAACGGCAAGTAGCATCACTAATTTGAATTGAAGCAGAGAAAAGGCACAGGAAAGGGGAAGATACGAAATCCAAGACTAATGACAACCACAAATATTTCTTAAAAGTAGTCTCTCTGCAATCTTAGCACACAAAAAGATCAGTCTGCTCTTCAAATGTTATAGTCCATTGCCTATGAGGCCAAAAACCTACTATTTAAGGCAAAATGCCAAAATCCAAAATTCAACCAAACATAATGCAGAAAAGAGGTGAAAACACAGTGCACTAAGAGTGAAGGGATTAGCAAGAAAGAAATAGTCATCTCAGTTCCTAGTCAAAACAACACCACATTCAGTCTTTTGGCAAAATGTTACTACAAAGTACAAACGTGAATGTTGTTTTTGGAAGGATGTTATCAATACTCCCTTCGCTTCAATTTGTGTGAACCTATTTGATTGGGCACGGAGTTTAAGAAAAAGAGAGAGACTTTTGAACTTGTGGTGTAAAATGAGGCACATATATTTTGTGTGGCTATAAATCATTGCATAAAGGTAAATTGTTTCCAAATATGGAAAGTGGTCATTCTTTTTGGAACGGATTAAAAAGGAAATAGGTTCACATTAATTGGAACGGAGGGAGTATAAAGTATGGGAAAGACAATAAGTGGTGTCCGGATTTTATGATGGTGCCTAATAAAATGAAAATCTGGAAACACATCTGCAGGCTATTTAGTGAACTTTAAAGACATATTATTTTAAAAGCTGGGAATGTGAAAAAGATTATATTATGGAATGACAACTGGTTAAGCTGTGGCAGATTAAAAGACAACTTCCCTGTTGACCCAACTATGTACCGATTGGATTGGCTATAAATAAGAATTGCTGGATTGATGACTGCTATTATATTTATGGTGGAAGCTGCTTGAGAAGAGGGAGTTATCCAAAGACTTGATAAGATCAGAAGGGACTTTCTTTGGAAGGGTAACCAAGATAAGAAGGTATTCCATTTAGTTAAGTGGTGTAATGTTATACTGGGAAAGAAGCAAGGTGGCTTAGGTATCAGGAACTTAAAGTTACAGAGCAAAGCTTTACGACTCAAATGGCTGTGGAGGTATTCACAAACACCTCAACCTTACTGGGGAAGAATCATCAAAACAAAATATGGGGAAGATAACAATTGGATGACTAAGGAGGTGAACACCCTTTATGGAGTCAGCTTGTGGAGATCTATCAGAAATCTTTGGCCTTTCTTGAGGATCCATTCCACTGTTAAAGTGAACAATGGTGGAAACACTTCTTTCTGGGAGGAGAAATGGTTGGGAAACACTTGTTTAAAGGAACTCTTTCCAAGGATTCATGGACTGGCAGTACATCAAGATAAGAAGGTAGGTGAGAACTGGACTGCTCAAGGATGGGACACTCAGTTTAGAAGAAACCTCAATGATTGGGAAATCAATACATTGACAGAATTTTTCAAAAAACTGGATCACAGGAAGGAGCAGACAAACTATGGTGGCAAGAAGACAGCAAAGGCATTTACAAAGTGAGCTCAGCTTACAAATTCTTGATCCAGGGAACCAACAAGTGCAACATTGGCCTTGGAAGCACATATGGAAAGTGAAGGTGCCTCACAAAGTTGCATGTTTCACTTGGCTGTTGGCAAGAGAAGCTGTTTTGACTTAAGAAAACCTCAAAAAAAGAAAGTCTCTCTTTGTTCCAAATGTTATTTGTGTGGTGAAGAGGTTGAGACAGTTAGTCCTCTATTTTTACATTGTAGGATTACAGCCGAGCTATGGAGGATTTTTATCAATCTAAGAGGAATTGTTTGGGTAATGCCAAAAAGGATTACTCAGTTACTTTATAGCTGGGAGGAGGCAGGAGTAGGAGCCTCAGACAGAGATAGATGTAGGATTAACCCAGCCTGCATTTGGTGGACAATATGGAAAGAAAGGAACACCAGGTGTTTTGAAGACACCAGCAGTGAAGTACAGAAGATCAAACTGAATTGCATTAAGCTTTTTTGTTTTTGGTGCAAGCCGATCTACCTAGAGGATACTAAGTCCATAACAGAAATCCTAGGTTCTTGTTAGAATTTCACTTTATGGACTAGTTTCCTGATTTTTGCTATGATGTAAATATGGTTTTCAGTACAACCTATGTACTGATTTAGTCAAATACATACAACTGTTACTTTCTTTTAAAAAAAAAAAAGAAAAAAAAAACACCATAAATTATTGGAAGTTGGAGAATTTTTTGTCAACTGTTACATATTTTGGAACCAGTAATTCTATATGATAGCAAAATCGACTCACAGGCCTGGGTTGATAGCAAGATGGTACATTCTCAATGAAAAGTTGTTATTCTATATTACTGAAAAGTTCAGGGAAGTGGGAAGCTGAATGGACTTGAACCTGCTTTGGAGGTCGAGAGCTCCTCCTAAAGCTGCATGCTTGGGTTGCTGGGACTCTCCAAAATGGCTGCCCCACCCGTGTCGGATCCTCCAAAAATGCACTACTTTTGGAGGATCCGACACGTACCCGTCGACATTTTTGAAGAGTCCGAATAACATAGGTCCATAATGCTTGCCTTATACAAGATGCATTGCAGAGAAGGGGAATACATTATGTAGCAGGTGCCTCTTTTGTGAAAGATCACAGGAATCTTGCAATCATCTTCTTTTGCATTATTACAAACTTACAATACCTGGCTGAAATTGCTATTCACCATATGCAAACTTTCAGAATGCTCCCAGGCACTTATCCCGAGGCAATGCTATAAAGTTGCTTTGTGATACTGGTCCCTAACTCCAGTGGTCCTTCTGATCACCGGATCTCTCACTCTACTTCCTTTTCTTTCAACCTTCTAGGAGATGGATGATAGCATTTATTTCGCGGTAGGCTTTAAGTCTTATGATATTACTAGATCCTCAAATATAGCAGAACATTGGTTTGACTGGACTGAAAGAGGTAAAAATTTCATCAGAAGAGTTTCTTTGAACAAGAAGACTTTGGAATGGATAGTCCAGAACATGAGGGAGGCATCAAAGGTACGAGGCAATGTAGTGAGAAGATGGAAGAGGAGAGACAGTTTCTCTGAGACCTTTTTTGCTCCAGGAATTTTAATGGCTTTGGCAGATATATTAGCATTATCAGTTTACGAGGGAGAAGGAGAGCGGTGATAATCATACCCGAAGTATCGTTTAATGCTGGCTGGACCTATCTGGCTGACAAGATTGGCAGATTCATCAATAGCTTTGTTGACAAATTTAATGTGAGGAAGCCTAGGTTTGTGGACAAAGAGTTCCAATATGCAGAAGCAATTAAAAGCTGTAAATGGTCGAACAATGAAGTGGCTGGGGTTTCCGCATTAAAGAGGGAGAGGTTATTCAGATAAAGGAAGGTATGGCACGTCATCAGAATATGGTACTTGGCAGATGCTTGGTTGGTTACTTTGTAAATGAGGAAGTTCCAACTTTGTATGACCTACTGAAGATGGACTTCTTCCACTCGGAAACAGATCCATGGGCTCAATATTTATGCCATGGGAGAAAATCGATTTCTGTTTGAATTTCCATCCAAAAGCATAGCTGAGCAAGTCCTGAAAGGGGAGTGGCACTGGAAAAGAGCCCAAATCAATCTTCAGTGGTGGTCTTCTTTATCAGGGGTCATAGAAAAAGGAAATATGCCAAATTCCGTCTGGATTAGGGTTGTGGGTGTGCCGCTCCAATTCTGGCCATCAAAAGTCTTCAAAGTCATTGGTGAATTTTGTGGAGGCTGGCTGGAAACAGAGGAAGAGACTCAACTCCGGAATCATCTAAAGTGGGCTAGAATCAGAGTCAAAGGAGATGGTAGAGAGGTTCCTAAAGAAGTCACCCTGCAGCAAGGCAGATTTCTTTTTACCCTCCAGGTTTGGGTGGAATCTCCGGCGAGAGTTGTTATCGGAGAAGAAGAGGAGAAAGAGGTGTTACATTCTTTTACCCAGCAGATATCAAAGACACTGGGTAAAAGTACAGATACAGTAGCTAAGCAGAAGGAAAAGACAGATGTTGTTGACTTTGCAGGTGATTCTGCAGAGGCAAGTGGGGTAGGTTTAAATTCAAATACTGAGAAGGGCCAGATTTATGTTGGATCTGGCAAGGGTTTAATTTTGGGCCCAAATAAATTTAATTGTTTGGCCCAATATGAGTCTGAAAAGGGACCAATTTTAAGTGAATCACATGGTGGGTCACGTGCATCTTCTACAGAACTTAAAACTCCAAATAGTTCCACTGTAGATGGCTATAAGAATCACTTCAACAACTTGAAAGAGATGGCATCCAAATTCCTCGAGTGCTTTGCCAATTGGGAAGCTTCTACCAACATGCAAAAGGCAATTTCAATTCCCTCCTCTTCTATATTACCACTTCACACAGATCCCCCAGTTTTAGGGTTCAAGAAAGTGGCGAATTTAAATATTGGGTCGGGGAGGAAAGATGCAGGAGATAAAGGAATGGACCAGTACCGAGAGTTTGAAGAAGAAGAAGAAGAAGATGGGCAGATGGTCTTGCCAACTGAAAGTCAAGAGGATGAAGAGAAAATTGAAGAACATGGGAACACAAACCAGATAACTCTTCTGGGGAGAGCCTACTCCTATACAAACAGATTTTTCGGAATGTGAAGAGGAAGCAGTGATGAGATCGAACTTGTGGGTTCAGGGTAATATTGTGAGGTTGAGCCAGGAATTCGGAGCAGCATTTGAAGGTTGCTCTAGGGAGGCCGAAGCTTTATTCACAAAGATTGACCAAAGGAGAGAAAAAGGGATAACTTCAGTTATCTCAATAGAACATAATGCTGATAAAGAGACAGTTCCTAGGGAGCTAAGAAATTTGATATTTGATATGAATTACAAAGATGGGGAACCAAGGAGTGAATCAAGAAGTAGGGGGAGGAAACTAATAACTCCTTTATAATGAAGATAAAAATAGTTTCTTGGAACGTGAGGGGGTTGAATATGGAGAGTAAAAGGAATACTGTAAGGAGTAGAATACAACAATGGGGGGCTGATATCTATGTTCTGGTGGAAACAAAATTGAGTGGGGAAGTGGGAAATTATCTACAACAACTCTGGGGAAATAGATGGGTGGGGGGTGTATGGCTTGAGTCATTAGGCACTAGAGGGGGCATTATAGTGTTATGGGATAAGAGGCAGTGGAGAGGGGAAATAGTGGAAAATGGGAATCAAAGTTTAACTTGTAAATTGTGTGTCAGATAAATCAAGATTTCATCTGGTTTATTACAGCAGTGTATGCTGATTGTGGGAGAATTGTAAGGAGGGAACTGTGGGAGGAGATAGGTGCTATGAGGGCTTTATGTGAGGGTCCGTGGGTGGTTTGTGGTGACTTTAATGTCACAAGGTTCCCATCTGAAAGAACTGAATGTAGCAGGCTATCTGGTGCTATGAAGGAATTTTCTGAGTGCATCAATGAGGTGGAGTTAGTGGATCCTCCTTTATTTGGGGGGTCCTATACTTGGAGAGGGGGGACAAATCACAGAACTGCCTCTAGGATTGACAGATTTCTCTTTTCAACACTTTGGGATGAAATGTTCTTACAGATCAAACAGGATGTAATGCCAAACCTGGGATCTGATCATAATCCGATCATGCTAACATGCGGAGATTGGTCCTTTAAGAAAACTTATTTCAAGTTTGAAAATTGGTGGTTGAAGGTGGATGGTTTCAGAAGCAAAGTGCAGGAATGGTGGAGCTCCTTTGATGTTACAGGAAGACCAGACTTCAAGTTAGCTGCAAAGTTAAACCTGTTAAAAGGTAAACTTAAAGAATGGAGCAAGGAGAATAAGGGAAACTGGAGGGAAAGAAAAGACAAAATACTGGAACAAGTTGGCAGCCTAGAAGTTATTCAAGAACAAAGACCTCTGACTGAAGATGAGCAATTGCAGAAGGCTCAGTTGGCTATGGAGTATGAAGAAGTGGCTAGAAATGAAGAGATAGCATGGAGACAAAGATCTAGAGTGCAATGGAACAAAAGTGGAGACAAAAACACAAAGTATTTTCACAGGATGGCCACAGCTCACAAAAGATTCAACACTATTGACACTTTAATGGTTGATGGAGTTAGCTCCTCTGAACCTATGGATATTCAGAATGCAATTCTAGAATTCTATCAGAACCTTTACAGTGAGACAAAAGCATGGAGACCAAACTTGAACATTCAAGGTGTCCAAAGCATAACTGGAGAAGAGCAAATATGCATGTCAAGGCAATTTGAAGAAGATGAAGTATGGGAAGGGATCAAACTGTGTGTTGTTGATAAGGCACCTGGCCCAGATGGATACACAATGGCCTTCTTCCAGGCATTTTGGGATGTTTTGAAGGAGGATTTGATGCTGACTTTTCAGAATTTCCATTCTCAACAGATGTTTGAAAAAGTTTCAATGCCACCTTTGTGGCCTTGATCCCAAAGAAGGTGGGTGCAACTGAACTAAGGGACTTTAGGCCCATTAGTTTGATCACTGGTGTGTACAAAATAATTTCCAAAGTGCTGGCAGAAAGGCTAAAGAGAGTGGTGAGCAAGTTAGTCAATAAGCACCAAATGGCATTCATAAAGGGGAGGCAACTGATGGATGCTGCTTTAATAGCAAGTGAGTGTATTGACACCAGACTTAGAGGAGAAGAGCCAAGAGTGATGTGCAAGCTGGATATTGAAAAAGCCTATGACCATTTGAACTGGAATTTTCTTATCAACACTCTAAGACAAATGGGGTTTGATTGCAGGTGGCTAAAGTGGATGGAGTTCTGCATTAAAACTACCAGGTTCTCTATTCTAGTAAATGGAGAACCTGTGGGTTTTCCTGCAGAAAGGGGCTCAGGCAGGGGGACCCTTTATCCCCTTTCCTTTTCATTATAGCTATGGAAGGCTTGGACAGCATGATGAGAATTGCTTCTCAAAATAGCTGGATCAGAGGATTTAATGTGAGAAATAGGGCTAATGAGGCTATGGAAATCTCCCATCTACTGTATGCTGATGATACAGTAGTTTTTTGTGAGGCAAATCAGGAACAGATCTGCCATTTGAGGGTGATACTAGTGGTTTTTGAAGCATGTTCTGGGCTGAAAGTCAACTGGAGGAAGAGCAGTATATTCCCAGTCAAGGAGGTGCAGCAGATCTAAGTGCTTGCAAGCATTTTGAATTGCAAGATTGAGAATTTGCCTACTGTTTATCTTGGAATGCCTTTGGGATCAATGCATAAAGCAGTGAAAATCTGGGATGGCATCATAGAGAAGACTGAAAAGAAACTAGCTCTATGGAAATCTCAATACCTATCCTTGGGAGGAAGACTCATCTTAATCAACTCAGTCTTGGACTCCTTGCCAACATATGTGATGTCCTTATTTCCTATACCAAGCAAGGTGGTTAAGGCTTTGGACACTCTAAGGAGAAACTTTCTATGGCGAGGAAACAATGAGGGAAAAAAGTTCCACTTGGTAAATTGGGAATTAGTTCAACAAAGCAGAATGCATGGAGGATTGGGGGTGAAGAACCTAAAATTACAGAATAAAAGCTTACTCATGAAGTGGTTATGGAGATATAATCAGGAAGAGCAGGCACTATGGAAAGAGGTAATTCAACATAAGTATAGCCAAAATGGGAAATGGTGTACAAATGAGGTGACAAATACCTATGGTGTGGGGGTATGGAGGACCATTAGAGCTTTCTGGCTGGCTCTGAAGGCAAATGTTAACTACAAGGTGGGTAGGGGTGACAAGATTCTTTTCTGGAAGGAAAATTGGAGTGGACAGGGGACATTACAACTACTGTTTCCTAGCTTATTTTCTATAAGCACAAATCCAGATAGTACAATAGAGGAGATGTGGTCTCCCCAAGGCTGGAATTTGGTTTTCAGAAGACTTCTAAATGATTGGGAAATAGCATGGGTAGCAGAACTATTGACAGTAATTGGTGGATTTCAAGGAACTAATTTTGAGCCAGATAAATTGACATGGAAGCATAATCAAGATGGACTGTTCTCTGTGAACAGATTGTACAACAAGGGTTTGACTGAAATTTCAGGGAGGACACCAGGACCTTGGAAATCCATTTGGAAGAGTGTGGCACCAACTAAGGTGAAGTGTTTCACCTGGCTGGTAGCTTGGAGAGCCTGCTTGACTCATGAAGCACTGCAGAAAAAGAGGAATAAACATTGCTTCAAGATGCACATTATGCAAGGAGGCCTTAGAGACAAACAATCACCTTTTTCCTTCATTGTAAAGTTACGGCACAAGTCTGGGCATTGTTCATTAATTTGGCTAAGGTGAACTGGACTATGCCTGAACACACACAGACCTTCTAAGCTGTTGGATAAGAAGGAGGAGGCAAGAGTCGGAAGATTTGGTGGAAAACAGTTCCTGCCTGCATCTGGTGGAACATTTGGAAGGAAAGAAATGACAGAATTTTTAAAGGCAGAGAAAGTTCATTGCAGAAGATCCAATGGAAGGTCTTTACTTCATTAAGTTTTTGGTGTAAAGAACAATATGTAGAAGAGGAAGTTCAGTTAGTGGACTTTTTAGGATTACTGTAAGTATTTCTCTTTCAGTAAAATGTAAATTTTTGGAGGTGGCCAGCATACCCTTAATGCTGAGGAATACAAAATTACCAGTTTCAAAAAAAAAATACCTGGCTGATATGGGTTCTCTTTTTGAATATTTTTGGTCTTCAGTGGGTAATGCCACAAATGGTGAAGAGTTTAATGCTTAGCTGGCAAGGTCAGGAAGTTGGAAAGAGAAGAAAACACATATGGGCAACTCTTCCTTTGAGCATCATTTGAATTCTATGGTCGAGAAGAAATAAAAGATGCTTCAAAGGATGCAAACAGCACATTTCTCTTGTGAAGAATAGATGTATACAGAATGTATACTTTTGCTGCAAGCACAATGCTATATAGGATTTGGTTAATCTTTTTTATTTTCCGGAATGTATTGGAAATTGATGTAGCAATTGTAAGTTTGTAACTCTCATCATCCTTTTGTAACTATTGCAGTACCTCCTTGGTACTAGTTATTAATAAAACTTATCTTACTTGATAAAATTTAAAAAATATGAAAGAACACTTTTTTATTGTCAAAAACTGAGCTACTAACTGAAAATTACAAACCATTTGACACAACACTATTTATCTATCTCCAGAAAAAGACAAATAAGAAGGTGACAGTACAGCAACCACAAGATCTCCTGTCACAGCTTGACTACCACACCCAATACACCAAAATAAAGGAAAAATAAAAGCCTTGCTAGAATACCAAACATCACCGCAAACTAAAGCAGCTAAAATGGAACAGGAAAACCTTTTCATTACTTCATTTACAAAGTACAATCGGTAAAGACTCAATCTTAACAATGCTCCCCTAGGAAAATGCTATGTAAGCCTATAATCTTACAGAAAAAGCTCACCACCCACAGCAAATTTGAGCAGATAAAACCTTAAACAAGTTGCTGGAACTGCATTGCAAATAGAAAAATCACCTTTTCGCGAGTAGAATGTATTTTTGCCTTATATCCCTCCATTGAAAGCAGTCTGGTTATCTACCCAGGGAGTCAAAGATTTTGAATTTTGTAACACCATTTGAATAATTTGAAGAGGACTGCTACTATTTCTATAATCAACTACTTGTATAACCATACAAAAGAAGAAAAATAGCTCTCTTTGCCCACTTCAAAGGCTTCAGAAACATTCTTTTCTAGCTCAAACTAGAGCTCGACATGGTCCCTACTTGATTAAAGCTCATAATCTTACAGAAAAATAGCTCAATATCAAAGCTAACGTCGTACATAAGACACTGAGTTGCAGCTTGCAACCACTATGCACAAGAATCCTTAACTTAGGCACTATGAAGACCTGAGAAGAGGTTAAAATCAAATAGTCGCCAAGACTGAACTAGACAAGCTTAAATATTTAAACCAGATTATTGTTTTGGTCTTCTACTAGAAATTTTTCCAACTTCCACATTGCGGTCTCAACTCCTTCAAGCTGTTATCAATGAACCAAGGGATAATTGTAGAAGAATATATTCAGTAAGTTCTCTAAAGATTTTTTTCAGACTTCAGCAAAAGCTGAATTCCAGCTGGTTTTTCAAGCTTTCATGATGGAGTATTTCCACCTAAGACATATACCAGGTGCCGATAGCTTGTTGATGACTAAGGCTGCTTCGTTTTATCAGATTCTATTTGTTTGGCGTGTCCAACTGAAAATTGTGAAAATTACAGATATATTCTGACTTACTCCGCCAACTTTGAGACTTTCTTTGCCCCAAGAAAAGAGGAAAAAAGGGAGCAGAAACTTAAGCAAGTTCCCCTATCCAATATCACGCCACCCCTGCCCACGGCAAATTTGGGCTTATAAAACCTTGCATTGAAAAATCACCTTTTCGCGTGTAAAATGTATTTTTTTTTTCAACACAAACTATATGGTGTAGTAAACACACAGTGAATTTGAACCAGACTAATTAAGCAACAATACATAAATCAAAACCGTTTCTTTCACATAAACAAACTAAAATGGTACCTGCTATTAATGACATCAATTTCATGAAGGGTAACGCAATGTACAATCTCCTTTCGCTTCTGCAACTCCCCTTCAGGACATTGTACAAACTTAGTCTGTGGTCCCATTGCATCATAATCTCTCGACCTCGAAAAGGACCTTCCCAGTTTAGTAATCTTTCCAGAAGCCTTATCAATAGCAATAACATCCCCACTCTGTATTTTTTCCTTCCCTAAACCCTCAATCATCTTCCCTCCCAAGTCATATACTGTCTCCATATCAGTCGTCTTCAACGTCAATTTCCCCGTCTTCGATGCAGCTCCAGACACTGCAGGCCGATCAATCTGCACTTCCACAACCTCACCTTCAATAACTTCAGCTTCTTCTTTAATCCGCACGCCAATGGCTTTACGAAAAGCCTGCATTAAGGCTTCAGTTTTGGACATCTCGAGGGAATAAAGTTCGCTACCAGCGAGCATAGCGAAAGGGGTTTCTTGGCCTAAGGATTTAGCCATGCCCATAGCTATAGCTGTCTTGCCAGTACCGGGTTGACCCGCGAGGAGAACTGCACGACCAGCAATCTTACCATGTTGAACCATCTTAACAATGACACCAGCAGCTTTACGAGCGGAGGTTTGGCCGACCATGCCTTCGGAGGAGAGGCGGGGTTCGAGAGAAGAATCGAGGCCGAGACCTCTGATATGGGAGTGGGCCCCAATGCGTTCTATACGGGTTAGGTCACGCATCTCTGAGATTTTCACCTCCGCCATTGCTATACCAGCTCTGCACTGGAATTCAGTCTATAGAAAGGAAGAGGGAGAAGAGGGAAGAGAGGGAGCAAAGTTTAGGGTTCAGGGTTTTGTTAACTTTGTTACGTTCTTTTTTTAAATTTTAATAAACAACTTTGTTACGTTGCGAGACTCCGGCCTCCGTACTCCGTTGCGTAGAAAACTCTCTCGTTACCATATAATTTAGACGCTTGGCTATGCAAATCAAATATTTTCACTTTATTTGAAATTTCTAAAGCTGGAGTCGAAGATGGAGTTGTGTTTGGTTATAGCTTTTGCATATAATATTTTGAAGTTTTATTCAGAATTTTATGGAAAAAAATAAAAAAAACTCTCGTGGCTAAACAGAATACGCAAATTTTGTAGTTCCAATTTTCCATAACTTTATTTTTGATGGATAAGGGTCAAAATTACCTCTTTTACTTTTGAATATTACTAGCTTTAGCGTATGTGTATTGCATGTAATATAAATTAAAATTTCTATTCAAATATAATAAATTATGAGAAAAAGCAATGGACGCTAATTTAAGTGAAACGTTCATTTAAATAAATAAAAAGTTATTACATTGACTTATGTTGGAAAGCAAAGAATAAAACCACAAGAATGTAAAAATTTCCGGATGATTTCATTCACACTGTGCACCTATTTATACAAAACTATGTAGAGAAAAGAATAATAAATCTATACACTTGCTATTTTCCTATCGGTTCCCATTGTAACTAACTCTAACAACTATAGAATCTTCTAATTTATCTATGTACAACTGTATGAAAATTTGATCTAAAGGCTGAAAATCATGCAGCATATTTTATGGTGGATGCTTGTTGATGTAGCTTGGGCCGTGATAAGCATGTGACATTTTGGGCCCAAAATTCTCATGTTCAGAAATCTGAGTTGGCCCATTATTTTGCTCCACTTCACACACACTTAAACACTTTCCCAATTTTCCAAACTCGTTCAAACTTAGGGATTTCCCACTCTTCTTCATTTATGTGTTTGATTCATCTAAAATGGAAGTAGAATCCTTGCTATCTTCAACACCCCCCCCCCCTCAAAATTTGGAGGGGAGGGAACTGAGACCCAACTTGCCGAGCAAGGATTGATGAGAAACACCGAAAAGAGTCTTAGTGAAAAGATTGGCGAGCTGAGAAGCAGCCTGCACAAAGGAGAGTGAAATCAAACTGACAAGATATTGTTGTCGGACGAAATGAAAATCTAGTTCCACGTGCTTGGTACATTTGCGGAAGACGGGATTGCGAGCAATCTGAATTGCTGCTTAGATATCGGAGTGCACCGGAATCGGAAGTGAAAGAGGACAACCAAGGTCATGCAATAGGTGATTAAGCCAGATAAGGTCTGCTACAACCCTCCTCATAAATCAACACTCAGCTTCAGCTAAGGAAAGTGAAATGGAAACCTGCTTGTTTGATTTCCATGAAAGAGGGGAACCCCCAAAAGTAATGTAAAAACCATTGATAGAACGCCTAGAATCAAGGCAAACACCCCAATCAGCATCACAAAATGTTGTAATGGAGAAAGAAGGGTTAGCCGATCGAAATAATCCTTGTCCTGGGCCATTCCTTAAGTACTGAATTACCCTTAGAGCTGCAGTGAAATGAGGCATGCGAGGGTGTTGCATGTATTGACTTAGATTTTGTACTACATAGGAAAAATTAGGTCTAGTATGTGTGAGATAGTTAAGTTTCCCAATCAATCTTCGATAAGCAGTAGAATCGTTAATCAACTCTGTGGAATCAGTTGAGAGTTTTTTTTACTAGGATCTAGGGGAGAAGAAACCAAAGGTAGATGAGAAACATCAAATTTAGAGAGTAATTCTATGGTGAATTTTCACTGTGTAAGAATAAGACCATGATCTTCCCCAATCATCTCAATACCAAGAAAATAGTGTAAATCCCCAAGATCCTTTACTTTGAATTCTACATCAAGAAACTGTTTCAATTGTTGTATTCCTGAAGTATCATTTCCTGTTAGAATAATATCATCCACACAAACTACCACAATGGCAATGAGATCACATGATTTCTTGATAAACACTGAGTAATCATTTAAAGTTGCAACAAAGCCTTTAAAAACTAAGGTTGCTGCAAGCCTGTCATACCATTGTCTTGAGGCTTGCCTTAAGCCATACAAGGATTTTCTTAACCTGCAAACATGATTAGAACTAGGTGCATTAATGCCTGTTGGAAATTACATATAGACCACTTAATTGAGATCTCTATGTAAAAAAGCATTATTTATATCTAATTGAAAAAGATCCCCTTTTTTCTTGACTGCAATAGCTAGAATAGACCTGGTAGTGGTCATCTTAACCACTGGAGAGAAGGTTTCTGTGTAATCAATCCCTTCTCTTTGAATATCTCCCCTTACCACTAAAGCCTTCAATCTTTCAATGCTTCCATCTGACTTGTGCTTCACCTTGTACACTCATTTACAAGGTAAAGCTTTTTGTCCTTTAGGTAATTCCACAACTTCCCAGGTTTGGTTGAGTTCAAGTGCATCAATCTCATTTGCCATAGCCTGCTGCCAACCTGGGTGTAATGAAGCTTGAAGAAAACTAGTGGGCTCTACAATGTTAGAAATAGAATTGAAAATAGGAGAGACAGGGGAAGAAAAACAAGAAGAAGTAAGATTAGTAAGGTAAACACTATTGCAAACATAATCAGAGAGGTAGGAAGGTTCTTTGTGTGTTCCAGTGGTCCTTCTAGGAGGAGAAGGAGGTGAGGGGTGGTAAGGTGGTGAGATTCCCTCATCCAATATTGGTGAGGCAAGAGGAATGAGATCAGGTAGAATTGGAGAAAGAGGAGATTGAGGAGGAGGAGGAATGTCATGCACTATAACATCAGGAACAGGATCAGTGTAGGAAAAAGGATTAGGAGGAGAAAATATAAGCCGAGTACCAGAAACAGACTTTGTTTTGAAAGGATAAGCATCTGATATGCATAACATGTATTTTCCATTAAAAGCTAAGCAGGTTATATCTTCGCCTTATGTTTCATCATTTCTTTATTATCTTGGTATTATTCATGCCTTACATACTCAGTACATTTTTCGTACTGACGTCCTTTTCCTTTTTGGACGCTGTGTTCATGTCCATAGGTAGACAGAGAGACGGTGCAGACCCGTAGGAGTTTACTCAGCAGATTTACAGGAGCACTCCACTCTTCCGGAGGTGCCATTTTTGAGATATTATTTTGTGTATATATATATATATTTTGGGCACGGCGGGGTCCTGTCCCGTCCTTATGTCTTAGTACTCCAGTAGAGGCTCGTAGATGCATATGTGTGGGTAGTAGATGTCCCATGAAGACTACATTGTACATTTGTATATCATTTTTTGTAGCCGTGAGGGCTTATGTATATATGCATATGTTGTTTGCGAGATTATATGTGTCTAGGATGAGTATGATGACTAGCATAATGAATGGTGCTCAGTAGTCAGCTCCGGGTACCCGTCATGGCCCCCTAGTCGGGTCGTGACAAAAGTGGTATCAGAGCAGTTCCGTCCTAGGGTGTGTCTATGAGCCGTGTCTAGCAGAGTCTCATTTATGGGTGTGAAGCACGCCACACTTATAAACAAGAGGCTGCGGGGCATTTAGGAAAAATGACCATTCTTCTTCTTATTAGATCGTGCCATGGAGCCATGTTATAAGATTTTCTCCTCCCTAATTGTGCGCTATGATTTCAGCGATGCCGGTAAAGAGAAAAGCCACAGCCGCCCAGAAGGGCAGGGCTACGACAGAAAGGCGGATGGAAAGGGAGCCACCAACGAATGTAGAAGAAGGTGAATCTCATAATGAGGCTCCATCCAATACCTCTCACACTTCGCCTATTCTAGAAGAACAAGAGGGGGCTTCAGCTCCGGCTCCTATGCCTCCAGTTCCTCCACCGGGTACTTCGGGTCAACAAATGACCGAAGCTATTCAGCTATTGACACAGCTAGTTGCCGCTCAGGCTCAGCGGCAGAGTACGGGTCCAGGTGATAGGGCGACTAGTGCTAGAGCCCGTGACTTTATCAGTTTAAATTCCCCAGAATTTTTTGGGTCAAAGCCGGATGAAGACCGGCAAGGTTTTATTGATGAGATGTTGAGAACGTTGAGAATCATCCATGCCTCCGATACTGAGTCTGTGGAGTTGGCATCTTATAGACTCCGGATGTAGCGGTCCTATGGTATAATAATTGAATATCTTCGAGGAAGGAAAATGCACCTCCCACGGTTTGGCAGGAATTTGTAGATGCTTTTCTTTGTTACTATTTGCCACCCGAGGTTCGAAAGGCCCGAACTGACAGGTTTCTGAATCTAAAGCAAGGAAATATAAGTGCTCGGGAGTATAGTCTCCATTTCAATTCATTGGTAATCCCGTAATAGCGAGGCAAGTGTATAAAAATTGTGTGCTTGTGGTATGTGATCACCAGACTACAACTGATTTGACTGAACTAGAAATGTTAGATTTTGATGTGAGTATGGGCAGGATTGGTTGGCCTCTTGTTATGCTAATGTGGATTGTAGAACAAAGATAGGCTGATTCCAATTCCCTGGAGAACCCGTGCTTGAATGGAAAGGTAATACAACGTCTCCCAGGGGTAGGTTTATTTCCTACCTTAAGGCAAGGAAGATGATAGCTAAAGGCTATATTTATCACCTAGTCCAAGTTCATGACACCGAAGCAAAGCCGCCGACCTTTGGATCCATCCCGGTAGTGAATGAATTTCCGAATGTATTTCCAGATGAACTCCCAGGCCTTCTTCCGAAAAGAGATATTGATTTTGCTATTGATGTGTTGTCGGACACCAAGCCTATATCTATTCCTCCTTACCGAATGGCTCCTGCAGAGTTGAAAGAGCTGAAGGCGCAATTGAAAGATTTGCTTGAGAAAGGATTTATCAGGCCCAGTTCATCACCGTGGGGAGCACCCGTCCTATTTGTGAGAAAGAAAGATGGTTCCCTACGGATGTGCATTGATTATAGGCAGCTGAATAAGGTGACGATAAAGAATAAATATCCGCTTCCAAGAATCGATGATTTGTTTGATCAGTTACAGGGTGCTAAGTGGTTTTCCAAAATTGATTTGAGATCGGGGTATCACTAAGTGAGAGTTAGAGAAGAAGATATTCCCAAGAAGGCTTTCAGAACTATATACGGCCATTATAAATTCCGGGTAATGTCATTTGGGTTGACTAATGCTCCGGCGGTGTTTATGAATTTGATGAATAACGTGTTCAGACCCTTCTTAGATTTATTTGTGATCGTGTTTATCGACGACATTCTGGTATATTCTCGATCAGAAGCAGAGCATGCAGATCACTTGCGTACTATTCTTGGGATTCTTCGGGCTCGAGAATTGTATGCTAAATTTTTGAAATGTGAGTTTTGGTTGACTTCTGTAGCTTTTCTGGGCCATATCATTTCAGTTGATGGTTTTTGGGGCGATACTCAGAAAATTGAGGCTGTGAAGACTTGGTCAAGGCCTACAACGCCAACAGAAGTCCGTAGCTTCTTAGGATTAGCAGGCTATTATAGGAGGTTTGTGGAAGGATTTCTTCCATTTCAGCACCATTAACGAAGCTAACACAGAAATCGGCAAAATTTCAGTAGACCGATGCTTGTGAACGCAGTTTCCAGGAATTGAAGGATAGATTAACTTCCGGCCCCCGGTTCGACACTCCCCGGAAAGGACCCGATGGTTATGTTGTGTATTGTGATGCCTCTGGTGTTGGGTTAGGCTGCGTGTTGATGCAGCACGGTAAAGTCATTGCCTATGCTTCCCGGCAGTTGCGAAAACATGAAAAGAACTATCCGACCCATGATCTTGAATTGGCCGTGGTTATTCATGCGCTGAAAATGTGGAGACATTACTTGTATGGCGTACATGTTGATATTTATACAAATCACAAGATTCTTCAATATATTTTCAAGCAGAAGGACTTAAATCTACGACAGAGGCGATAGTTAGAATTATTAAAGGATTACGATGTGAGTATTTTATATCACCCCGAAAAGGCGAATGTAGTAGCTAATGCACTTAGCCGCAAATCAATGGGTAGTCTATGTGATGCCCCTCCGGAGAAGAAAGAATTAATCCGTGAGCTTCACCAGCTAGCTAGTCTCGGAGTTCGTCTAATTGATTCAGGCAATGCAAAAATTGGTATTCGCGACCCAACTGTTTTGTCCTTAGATATGGAGGTGAGAGCGCCAATATGAAGACCCTCAGTTGAGTTACTATAGAGATAAACTTCCTGAAAAAGAGAAGTCGTCCTTTGAAATTTCTACAGAAGGAGTTCTTAGGTACCGACATAGGCTATGTGTTCCAAATGTTGCAGGACTATGTCGTCAGATTCTGGAAGAAGCTCATTATTCCCGGTATTCTATTCACCCAGGGGCGACAAAGATGTATCACGATCTTAAGCAAATATATTGGTGGGATGGAATGAAGAAGGACATAGCAGAATTTGTAGCTCAATGTCCAAATTGCCAATAAGTGAAAATTGAGAATCAAAAGCCAGGAGGATTGTTACAAGTCATGGAAATTCCAGCCTGGAAATGGGAAGTGATTAATATGGATTTCATTATAGGTTTGCCTCGTTCCAGACGCAAGTATGATTTTATATGGGTGATCGTGGACAGAC
The DNA here is from genome assembly GCF_029784015.1 of Lycium ferocissimum. Taxonomy (NCBI): domain Eukaryota; kingdom Viridiplantae; phylum Streptophyta; class Magnoliopsida; order Solanales; family Solanaceae; genus Lycium; species Lycium ferocissimum. The sequence continues at coordinate 36,470,600 of NC_081346.1, forward strand.
TGACAAAAACAGCTCATTTTCTTCCAGTTAGAACCACATATTCAGCAGAAGATTATGCAAGGTTGTATCTTAAAGAGATTGTGCGACTTCATGGTGTCCCGGTATCTATTATCACAGATAGAGGGGCACAATTTACAGCTAAATTCTGGAAGTCTTTACAAGAAGGTTTGGGTACTCAAGTAAGGCTTAGCACAGTGTTTCATCCATAAACTGATGGGCAAGCCGAACGCACTATTCAGGCCTTGAAAGATATATTATGGGCATGTGTGCAAGATTTCGGAGGTAATTGGGATGATCACTTACCCCTAATCCAGTTTGGATACAACAACAGTTATCATTCCAAAGATCCAGATGGCTCCATATAAAGCTCTGTATGGAAAAAAGTGTAGATCCCCAATTGGATGGTTTGAAGTAGGAGAGGTACAACTAATAGGTCCGGAGCTGATTCAATAAGCGATGATCAAGGTTATCCGAAATCGATTATTGACAGCCCAAAGTCGCCAGAAATCTTATGCGGACAACCGTCGGCGAGACTTGGAATTTCAAGTTAATGATTGGGTATTTCTAAAAGTGTCACCGATGAAAGGTGTGATGAGATTTGGCAAGAAGGGCAAACTTAGTCCCCGGTATATTGGGCCTTATAAAATTGTACATAAGGTGGGCCAAGTAGCTTATGAACTGGATTTACCTCCAGAGCTTGAATCAGTCCACCCAGTCTTTCATGTGTCAATGCTCCGCAAATGTGTTGGAGATCCAGCTAGAATCGTGCCAGTTAATGATATTCAAGTTACAGAAAAGTTGGCTTATGAAGAGGTGCCTATAGCCATATTAGATCGGCAAGTACGGAAGCTTAGAAATAAAGAGGTAGCCTCGGTTAAGGTCTTGTGGAGAAATAATAACCGAGAAGAAATGACTTGGGAAGCAGAAGAAAAGATGAAATCCAAATATCCGCAACTGTTTCCACCCCCGGAAGAAGTTCAAGATGAGACACCATTATCGTAAGGTATGTAATGCTTCTTTTAATGCTTTTGGTCGTGTGTGGCCCTATTTTCTTACCATTGTGTTGTAGCCCTGTGAGGTGTTGTTATTATGGGTTGTTGCGACAGGATGGTAGTGCTATATTACAGGGGAAACTCTGGCAAAAATTTTGTAGAACCCCCGAGAATTTAACATTCGGGGACGAATGTTCTTAAGGGGGGAAGAATGTTACACCTTCCGTTTTGTTGCAAGGAGATTTTGGCTTATTGGCGGTGTGTACCTTTGGTTCGGTAATTCGCACCAGAGTTTTGGACATGAGATATTTTACCTTATATGTGTACAGGAGTATAAGTATGCATTGTTGACATTACGAGGGAACTAGAAGTGAAACGAATCGAATCAGAGCAAAACGGAGCAGTTCAAAAAAACTGCTGAAATCAGTCAGCGTCGGCTAGTCAAGACGTCGACGAGCCATCATCTGGCACCATCGACAGGGTTCTGCAATCAGGCATCTCAAGCGGCAGTTCGATGGGTATGTCGATGGACTGTCGACATGTCGATGACCGTCGACCCTGCTCGTCGACTCGCGGATCCGGAATTTTCCAGCCCTGATTATAAATACAAGATCCCACGTTGTTATTCCATTATTCTCCTAAAAAAAATCCTACATCTCTCTAGAACTCTCCAAAACCCTCCCTTTATTTCTACAACAAATCTATAACAAGAAACCAAGATCAAAGACAAAGATTAAGAGATTCATGTACTAGGAAGCCTATTAGGGTTTGTGAAGAGTAAGAATTTCTTTGGTATTCAAGTGGGGGATTTCATTCTAATGGAGTAGATTGACTCAAGGCTTGTTCCTAAGTGATTAAGGTGAGTTTTATGTTTATTTCATGTTATTGAGAATATTGAGTGGTTAAAAGACTTAGATTATGGAAGAAAGTGGAATATGAGCTTAAATATGGAAATAATGGTATGTTGGGTAGTAAGTTAATGTGAATCATGATTCTTAGTATGAGATGAATATAATCTCGTTATAGATAATGCTAATGACGTTGAGGAAATGTTATGTGAGGAATAAATATGATGTTGTATTATAATTATGGTTATGGATACCCTTGAATGGGAATTGTGAGAATTGAATAATGCTTAGCTTAAAGAGATTATTGATTAGGATATTGTGGGTGTTGTCGTTGATGGTTAGGAATTGTTACAGTTGGAGAAAGTGGTTGCAACAATGGGGATATTACCCAATTTTCGTTAACTCTTAGTCGCTCTAGCTTAAGCTTAAGTATGTCTTCAATTATCTAATCTTAGTACGAATTCCCTTGAAGGTAGAATCGCAAGCTTGAGAGGCACGTAATTAGACGACAGAGTTGAAGAGATAAAAAGGTATGTGAGGCTAGTCCCTTATTTTCCAAAGGCATGATTCTTATATATATGGTGATTTATTCCCGGTAATTTCCATGACCTTCTTACATTCCAAAAGATGAAAGCTAAAGAGTATTAATAGTTTCCCACGAGATAGAGATGAGATATGTTCCTTGATAATGATATGATGCTATTATGATGCTAAAGATCTTGACATGATTCCCTGATGCTATTCATTGTTGACACCCTCACCTTATAATGCTAGTTCCTTCAAGGTGAGGCATGATGATCATGACTACTCCATAATGGAATCGGGGGTTCTCGACCTTACGTCACCCCGATAGAGTTGTAGCTTTAATTGATTTCTAATGCATGCTTTATGATAAGTACATGATGATGAGATTACACCGTGCCTAGATGGCGGGGTATGACACCGCTAAGGCGGACGACTTATGATTACACCGTACCTAGTTGGCCGGACATGACACCGCTAAGGCGGGCAGCTTATGATTACACCATGCCCAGTTGGCCGGACATGACACCGCTAAGGCGGGCGGCTTACGATTACACCGTGCCCAGTTGGCCGGACATGACACCGCTAAGGCGGGCGGCTTACGATTACACCGTGCCTATGTGGCCGGACATGACACCACTAGTGGGCGGCGTGTGATAGTTACCCGGACGCAGGTTAACGATGATGGTATATTTGATATGCATAATGTGTATTTTCCATTAAAAGCTAAGCAGGTTATATCTTCGCCTTATGTTTCATCATTTCTTTATTATGTTGGTATTATTCATGCCTTACATACTCAGTACATTTTTCGTACTAACGTCCTTTTCCTTTTTGGACGCTGTGTTCATGCTCACAGGTAGACAAAGAGACGGTGTAGACCCGTAGGAGTTTACTCAGTAGATTTACAGGAGCACTCCACTCTTCCAGAGGTGCCATTTTTGAGATATTTTTTTTTGTGTGTATATATATATATATATATATATTTTTTTTTTTTTTTGGGAACGACGGGGTCCTGTCCCGTCCTTATGTCTCAGTACTCTAGTAGAGGCTCGTAGATGCGTATGTGTGGGTAGTAGATGTCCCATGATGACTACATTGTACATTTGTATATCATTTTTTGTAGTCGTGAGGGCTTATGTATATATGCATGTGTTGCCTTCGAGATTATATGTGTCCAGGATGAGTATGATGACTAGCATAATGAGTGGTGCTCGGTAGTCAAGCTCCGGGTACCCGTCATAGCCCCCGAGTCGGGTCGTGACAGTATCTTCATGAAAAATTACATCCCTTGAAACAAAAAATTCTCTTAGTGTTAACATCTAGAAGTTTGTATCCCTTTTGACCATATGGATATCCTACAAAAACACAAGGAATTGCTCTAGGTGTAAATTTTGATCTGTTTTGATCTAGAGTTGAAGCAAAACAAAGACATCCAAAGCAACTTAGGTACTGGTAATCAGGAGGTTGCTAAAAAAATAATCTCATAAGTTGTTTTTCCTTTTAAAACTGTAGAGGGATATCTATTGATTAAGAAAGTGGCAGGTAAAAGAAACTCACCCCAATATAAGATAGGCAAATTTGACTGAAATAACAAGGCCTTTGATGTTTCTAGTAAGTGTCTGTGTTTTATTTCTACAACCCCATTTGTTGTGGGGTTTCTACACAAGAAGTTTGGTGCAATATTCCCTGGCTGACAAGAAATTCAGAGGCAATGGTTCCCTTTCCCAACTCTAAGGCATTATCTGATCTTATTTGTTTTACTCTTCTGTTGAATTGTCTCTCTACCATACTCAAAAACTGTTTCAACATAGTGAAAGCATTTTCTTTAGAACTTAGGAGATAGGTCCATGTAGCTCTACTAAAGTCATCCACAATGGTTAAATAATATTTGTACCCATTATAAGTTGCCTTATTATAGGGACCCCAAGTGTCAATGTGAATTAGTTAAAAAATTGCTCTGGTTTTTATAGTGCTTAAAGCTAAGGGTAATCTGGAATGTCTAGCTAGAGGGCAAACATCACACTTACAATTAGAAACAGATTTAAAGGAAAGGAACTAAGACTCTTCATTGATGAAAAAGGCATATGCCCAAACCTTACATGTCATAATCTTACATTATAATTCTCTTTAATTGAAACTGAAATAGGAGCAGAAATACAACTAGGAAAACTAGAAACTGAAAATGAAACTTCATTTATCTTGAATAAATTCTTAGGCTTGGAACTGAAAGGGAACAAGTGGTAAAGACCATGGCTAGCTTGACCAAGTACCAGAGGCCTCTTCACTGAATGGGCCTTTAAAACACATTAAGTGGAAGAAAAAGTGATTAGACATTATAACTGAGTGCACATTTTATGAATAGATAACAAATTAAGTCTGAAGGAAGGCACATAGAGTACATTATGAATGATAAGCTCAGGAAATAAACAAACACTTCCTGCATGAGTAGCTTTGATTTTGAAACCATTAGGAAGATTGGCATTGACAAGAAAAGGTAAAGCTCTAAGATTAGTGAGATTTCTAAAGCCAAAACACATATGTTGAGTAGCCCCTGAATCTAAAATCCAAGGTTTAGAATTGATAGCCATCAAACAAAATATGGATTTATTCACCACATTACCAGTAAGAGCAGCAATGGCATCAACATCTGAGTTTGAAGATCCTGATTGGTTCATCTTAGCCTGATTCAGAAACTGGACCAGCTGAATAAAATGTTCTGGACTCAGTTGATTTAGATTGTCACTAGTGATATAGTTAGTGTAACCACTTAAGCAAAATTGCTCTTAACATTCCTCTAGTAACCTCTGGTCTTTGTGAACTTGAATTCAGCTGGAAAACTATCACTCTATAGCACTTATCAACTGTGTGTCCTGCTTTCTTACAAAAAGAGCAAATCAAATTGTTCTCCCTTTCTTAAAATCATAGATCTGAGACTTAGGTCCTGAGTTATTAACACCAGCAGCCAAGAAAGATAAGGATTCATTAGAGAAATTAGAGTGAACTGACTCCCCCTGCTTCTCATCTTGTATGAGAATAACATATGCTTGACTAACAGAAGGCAGTGGACTCATCATGATGATATTGCTCTTCACAACTGCATAGGTGTCATTCAGTCCCATAAGGAACTGAATCAACCTTTCATCTTGGACAGACTTGACAATCTAGTTCTTTCCCCCATATTCACAAGCACATAAGCACATTGTCTTAGCATACAAAGTGTCCAATCATCCTATAGATCTTTTGTTTTAGTATAGTAAATTGCAACATTATTTGAACCTTGAATTAAATCACTTATTTCTTTTTGTAAGGGGTATAGCTTAGCACCATTGGGCTAACCAAACCTAGTCTCAAGGTCATTCCAGAGTTCTGCAACAGATTTTGAGTAAATGACACTGTCTGAGATATCTTTGGACATAGAATTGAGCAATCAAGAGGTCACCATGTCATTGCACCTGTTCCAGAGTTTGAAATCAGTGCTGGTGACAGCAGGGGATTTATTGCTACCATCAATGAAGCCAAGTTTATTTTTAGCTGATAGAGCAATGAGAACAGTACTTTTCCGGCCACCCTATTTGTCACGACCCAAATCACGAGTAGCGCGGGCACTGAGCCAAATCTTACCTGGTAGGCGAACCCTTCCCTTACTCAATCATTCAAATTAAGCATACCAACAGAAACAGAAGTATCTAAGCCGTCTCCATATCATATAAAGTATATAAGTACGGAAATACAACAACTACCCAAGGAATCTGGTCAAGTCACAGAATAAGAGCTAAGTAAGTGCCTAAGTCTGAATAGTAGAAATACATCAGGTTCGAATAATTCTGTCTCGAATACAATGGACAAATATCATGATAGAAGAGTTTTTCGGGTAGCGGATCGGAACATGGCTCACCCTGGAAACTCCAACTGGCTGCCTCGGGAAACTCACACACAAGGGCCTAATGTGGAATCTACAACAAACTCTACACTCAGAAAAGAATGCAGCAAGGTAGCATCAGCACAAACAACAAGTACATAGGCCGACTAGGATTAGCTCACGCATATAAAACACAGAATCAGACAAGATAAGCAGACAGGAACAAACATCCACACAGGTCACAAATGATCAATATCCCAGTCATAGCCTATGGTGAAGCACCTAAACACAAGTATGTCAAGTCTTTCACTATTTCCTCAGAATAGCCACAACAAAAGTACAACCACAAATCCGATCAATAGATGTAAAATGAGATAATGATATATGCAATGCAATGATATGACATGCAGTGCAATGCAATGGCCAATAACACAACCTGTACCCACATGCTCCCGACGGAATCTCAACGTCTCGGCAGTCATGACCCGCGAAGGACCCATGGTGTCTATGTACCAATCAGTCTGCAAATAGCCCAGAGGTGACTTTCATCTTTCACTTTGATAAAACCAGCCACTCCGCACAAAGCCCAGAGGTGATTTTCATCTTTCACTTTCATAAAACTAGCCTCTCTACACAAAGCCCAGAGGTGACTTTCATCTTTCACTTTTATAAAATGTTTCCAAAGTCTTTTTCCATCAATTGTTCCATGATTCTTTTATCACACTATTTTCCACAACATTTCCATCATGCATAAATATATGAATGCAAAAATGAGATATCAATGAATCAAAGCTAATGAATATGCTATGGAGATCACAAAGCAACATAAGTCATAACAAGACTTGCATAAATCACAATAACTATGGTAATGGGAACAACACAGAGTTTCAATCAAAGATAATGAATCTATCACCTCACATCACCTAATCATATTAACAAGGACACCACATGTCACAGTGCGTAAAATAACGATGACAATCCCACGTAATCAGAAGTCATACCAACCTAAGAGTATATCCATCCCAACATCATGTCCGAAGACCTAATCATGCTTTCTCCCGTCAATTCTATGCATACATACCTTTCTGTAACACCCCGTGAATTTGGGTTAGGTGTGAATGTGTAAAACTAGTAATAAGATGATATTTTAGCTATATTAATCCATTTGGGATGAATTTGGGTGATAAGCAGTCATTTTGAAGTCAACCCAAATAGTGAAGTTCGTAAGAGTTCTCAAACTCGTCTAAATTTCGATGAGTCGACTTCTAAGCCAGTTTGTGAAAATAGGTTAGGAAATTGGGAAAAATTCCTTAATAAAGTTGTATATATTTAAAATACCTTTCCAACGGTAGGTTGCTCAGCTCCACCGGAGCTCTGTGCAAGGAGTTATGCCCATTTTACTGAACATCATCTATGCAGTATAAAATTAGGCGTGCGCGGCGCCCTAGGCAGTGCCCTAAGCCAAATTTTTAGGAAATTCAAAAGTTTGATGCCGTAAAAATAGATACCCTGTGTGTGCCGCCCTGGGCAACGTAACAGGCCATTTTATGCCTGAAGCGATTTTTCCCGAATTTTATAAAGGCCTAACTTTGTTATATTCATTCCCACTTCGTTTTAGCCGACTTTTTGAGAGGAAATAACCCTAGGGTTTCCCCAAAACATATAAGGTAAGTTCTTGATCAGTTCCCATCATTATTTCATCAATCTAACATCAAATTAACACTAGTTCATCTTCCAAAAACCTTAGATTCTTGAAACCCAAGAAAGAGAAGAAGAAAGGGATGTTTGGAGACGTTAATATTCCTTCAATAAGGTATGATACTTCGCTTTTGTGATGTTATTGAAAGGGTTTAGACTAGCGTAGGTTATCCTATGGGATTAGAATCCATGATTGATTCATGAAGTGTTAAAGAACACGTTCTAGTCATGAAAACCCCAACTTTCGTTGGTGAAAAGGGTTTATGGGTGGAAATAGGTTAGAGTTCTAATCTCTCCTATCTAAAACTATTGTAGAATAATTTTTAGATTGTGGGAAGTACGCCTGAGCGAGAATTAAGGTATGTCTCTTTTGAAAACCTTCTTTTGAAGTATGTCTCTTTTTGGAAACCTTGTTTTGAATGTATCTCTCTGTTTGAAGTTCTTTATTAAATAAAAAGGTGAACTTTTCAGGCTTTTGAACTCTATTTCATGCTTTGATTCTGGTTGTTGTGCGTGAGGGGACAAACCCACATTAAACCTTGATTGTATTATCCTCTATATACGTATATGAAATCATAATCATTTTCTTCCATAAGAGATGGTCAATAAGGATGGCTAAGGGTTGGTAATAATGTTTTCATATGGAAATATGACATTGAAATCTTGGTTAAAGAAGTGTAAACGTTTTCAAAATATTCATTGAAATGATTTATCTTTATGATATGGCATAATGAACTTTAATGCTAATTGATGGTGTGATATACTTTGAGACAAATTGTGAATCGGCTTCTATGCTATGAACTTTGTTGTTGTGTTTGGCCTAGCTACTTGGGAGGAAGGGTAGCCACTATGGATCCTACTGTGATAATGCCTAGCCATTTGGGAGGAAGAGTGACCACTTCCGAGTTCGCTACCTAGGGTGTGATAATGCCTAGCCATTCGGGAGGAAGAGTGGCTACTTTCGGGTTCGCTACCTAGGGTGTGATTATGCCTAGCTATTTAGGAGGAAGGATAGCCACCATTGAATTTCATATTCCAGTGTGATGCGCTGCTATGATTAGGGAACCTCAAAATGTCATCCCTTCGCTATGATTGATTTTTGGGCCTGTATTGGCAAGTGTGATATTCCAATCTTTTAATGGAACTATTGTTAATAATCATGATCAACTTAAATGGCATATTTGGAGGTTGGAGCTTGACAAGGACTTTATAACCTATTTTGATAATTGTCTTTCATTGAGATAAACAAGCTAAATAACTGTTTCCATGTTGTGTCCCACAATCCTCAGAACTGATTTCTTTATATGTTATTACACTTTATTTTCATATTACTTGTTGTCCCCGAGGCACTCTCGTACTCAGGCATACCATTGTTGTTTTTTATGGTATGTTAGGTAACGGAGAAGAGCAGGTTCTTGATACTTCAGGCGCTTAGGAAGGACTTGTTGTTGCTGCTGACTTAGTGACCCTACATGTTCATTCGTGGGACACCGTCATTATATTTATTCACTATTTTAGCATTTTAGCGGGCTGCATCCCGATATGTTAGACAATCATTCTTTATCTTAAAAGCTCCATAGTATACATTCTTGTGGGTAGTTGTCGAGTTGTTTAACTCTTGGGCACGTGATACGTTTGATTTAGTTTTATAATATTAAAGACTTCCACTAATTTAATTCATATCTCATGATCCGTTTGAATTTATTTTATAAACTGTTGGAGGTGATTATTGAACCGACGGGTTCAAGTGTTATTATTGCATCTTTTAGGTTCTTCGGATGTTGTTCATGACTTCGGATGCCGGTCACGACTAGGGTGAATTTTGGGGCGTGACACTTTCACTAATTAAAGTCTAACTAAGGTAAGTCGTAACTTACCTCGATGCCGAGTTGGTGCGACGAACCGTCAAACCTGAGCCTTGCCCTTCCGAAAAGCCTCCGAATACCCAAAGTCTAGCCATTACCAAAATCTAAGTTAGAAACGGGAACAACGGTACCCATATTGCTATACATTCGTTCGAATCAAAATCAACTAAGGAAAAAAGGGAAATCGGACCCACAAGGGTAAAACGGGTATTTCAAAAGATATAGTTGGTAACCCAACGTTCTAGAAGTTCAATTCTACTCTCCAATTGCTAATTTAGGTCAATTATTGACCAATTCATTATTCAAGGTAAAATCCCCAAATTAGGCATAAACCCCATATTTTCTCTATTCAATCTCTAAACTCAAATGGAAGCTTCAAGCCTATTGGTTACTAATTAATACAATTCCATGGTTAGATTAGACGAATCCATCAATTAATCTCCCATTTGAAGCCTAAAATTCAAATAACAAAATTAAGGTTGAGACTCATCTTCTTCAACTAGCTTTCTAGATTTCCACCATAGATTCAAGCTTAGGAAAGGTAAATAATGGATAACAAGGTGGAAGAGACTTAGCCAAAGAAGAATCCACTCAAAAACACTTCAAATCGCCCTTGAGACACTTTGGAGAAATAATTTGGGAAATGGGAAATAAAGGGTTTGACTTAGGCATTTAATGAATCTGGAACAGCGTCTTCCGCTGCAGCGGAAGAAGTCCCGTTGCCGCGCATTCGCCTTAGCGGAATACCATCCGCTAGGCAAGATTTCTATAGAATCCACAACTTCCACACCGGCGAACCAAGCCTCGCTGAGGCGGGTCCGCTGGGGCGAGACATCAGAAACCAGTAAATTCTAGTTTTTCACCAAGTTCTTCTTAAATCCTGACAATCTCCCGAGACCTTCTAGATACAAAACGGATATGTACACATACATAAAAACATGCTACAGACTCACTCATGGTCTCTGAATTCCCATCAGAGGTCTATTTTACCGGGTCAACCCCCAACGGCCAAAGACTAACTTTCCAACTAATAGCCCAAAATGCTCCCGAGTGCCTCGGGAATCAAACTGAATACCCTACCAAGTCATAATCAACCCTCCGAACCTCACAGATTCGACGAATTTTGAAAAAATGTCCGTTTACCCAAAAGTCAACTATCGGTCAAAGGTTTTTCATTTTAAGGTTCTAATTCTCATATGTCACAACTAAACTTACCCGATTACCTCAGGAACTGTGTTACCCATTCCCACCGGTTAAAATCATACTAACAGGGCTCAGGAAAGGGTCAACGGGGGTAAATGGGTCAAAAGTGCAATAACGACAAACAGGTCATTACAATATTCTTTCCCTTCAAATATAGAATTCACCAAGGACAAGCCTGGTGAGTCTGAAGGGTGAAGAAAGTATGGACTGCTGCTGTCTATGGTAGTTAGGTGTAGCAAGAGCTGTTTCAAATGATTCAATCATTTTGAGATGATAAGATTTAAAAAAAAAAAATAGGCAAAAAAGTTGAAAAGAAAGCAAGATATATTTGAAAATCAATTTTCCTCTGATACCATGTTGGAAAGCAAAGAATAAAAACACAAGAATGTAAATTTTTTTGGATGATTTCATTCATTCACTGTGCACCTATTTATACAAAACTATATAGAGAAAAGTATAATAAATCTATACACTTGCTATTTTCCTATTGGTTCCCATTGTAACTAACTCCAACAATTATAGAATCTTCTAATTTATCTATGTACAGCTGTATGAAAATTTGACCTAAAGGCTGAAAATCATCCAGCATATTTTATGTTGGATGCTTGGTGATTTAGCTTGGGCCTTAATGAGCATGTGACATTTTGGCCCAAAATCCTCAAGTTTGAGTTGGTCCATTATTTTGTTCCACTTCACACACACTTAAACACTTTTCCAATTTTTTTAAACTCGTTCAAACTTAGGGATTTCCCCTCTTCTTCAAATTCTTTTTGATTCACCTAAAATGGAAGTAGAATCCTTTCTATCTTCAACAACTTAGTTGCTGAATTATGCGTAATAAGTATTTAGAATTTTAAACATGTAACTTGAGTTATAATTTCCATTAATGATATTACGTACATGAGAAATTTATTTTTGTTTTGTAAACATTAAAGAAATTATTTTTTTGTACTTAAACATTTGGTTTTTTGTCTAAATCTTTGATTGTTTAGATTAATTATAATACTTTTAAGCATTAATATTTACTTAATTTTATTTTTAAATTATTCACAATATAAATAAGATACCTTTACATTATCAATACCCCTATTTGTACGTACTTCTATTGTGACATTTTGATTAGTCACCTTTAGTGTTTAACATATTTAATCAGATAATGTTATATTTTATTGTATATTTTAATGTTAGCTTTGTTAAAAGTAAAAATATGAAAATATACTTTGTTATTTTACTGTTACTGCCATTATTCAGTAACTAATATGAAAATTTTGATTTGAAATCAAAATTGTATGAAATCCGCAGAAAACTTCAACTTCAATTTCAAATCATGATGTCAAATTATCCAAAAAGTAGTATTTCAAATTTCAAATTGTGATTTCATTTTTTTTTAAATATATAACTTGACCCATAAATATATATTTTGTGTAAAAAATCCATCATTTTATATTTTGCAAAAACGACTCATGCTCGATGTGAAGGGATTGTCCGTACCATGTAGAAGGATACTAAAGAATAGCTAGTTACTACTATTGTTTATTTTTGAACCAATAAAAATTTGTAAAATTATGTGTATTTGAAAGTTTGTAATAGCTTGTAATCGCAATCATTTATTTATTAGAGGAATACCTGGATATATAATTTATTAATGTTTTGATATCTTTTTTATAAGCTATGATTTGTTCATTTGGCAAGATTGTATAAGAATTAGGGAAGTTTTGATAGTTTTCACAAATTGTGTGTTTTCATGTTTCTAAGAAAAAAACTCTGCTTATGAAATTCAAATTGCATGTCCAAACAAAATTTTAGTTTCAAATCAACTTGATTTCAAATCATGATCAAGTAGCATGTCCAAACAGGCCTTTAATTTTTTAGATAATTTTAGAGGTTTGCTTAAGAACACTAACTTTCTTTGTGTTTTGTTATATTACCCTGGCCTCTATTATTTTAATTTTTTATAATAATTCTTTTAATCTATTTATATTAATATTATAAAGTTAAATCGAACTATAAAAAATTGTTACTATCTAACAATTCGATTCAATTTAGCAACACAACGTTGGGACATAGCAGATTAATTAGGAAGGTACCCCAAGGGACCAAATGAAAGGGCAATAAAAGGTCTTTAATTAAATTTCGCCTGTACGTCTCGAAAGACTTATTTGATGAGTTTCCTTATGAGTGAATTTGTAGGTGCCTTTAAGTCGAGTGTAGAGAAGGAATTTTCTTAAGAGAAGCATTAGCCCTTGTTTGTTACACCTCGAAAACTTTCGCGTCGTTTGCGTTGTGAGTAAACTAACATAAGCTCGGAGAGGTCGTGGAACCCCTATATGTTAACGAATACTCTTAACAAGTGTTAAGCAAGTGTCTAAAGGTTTTGGGATCAAGCAAATCGAAGAAAATAAGTTTGTCGAAAATTTGAAAAAAAAAATTGACAAAATTTTGGATAGAAATTTTGGGTCAACTTTAGAGAAGTATATCTTTTAGTATATGAAGAGTTTTGAAGTAAAGTAAAGCCTAAAATGAAGTTCATGAAGTCTAGTTTCCAACGCAACAAACCGCTCATCGATATGCCATCAGAGTAGAGAGTTAGGGACGTTACAAGTTAGGTCGGCGAAGCAGAGACGCGCAGCTACAATGCGCGAACGCGCCAGCTACAGCGCGTGACGCGCTAGCTACAGTGCGCTAAAATTTTAGGTCGGTGGAGCTGACCTTGGAAAGTATAAAAGGACCCCTCTTGGTCATTTTTGGGTCATTTCCCAACTCTAGATCCTTCCACAACAGGCACATATATTCCTATAAGTCTAGAAACCTCTGCAAACATATTCCAACACATTTCCAAGCCTAAACCAAGGATCAAAGTGAAGATTAAAGTGGTTAAGGTTTCCAAGTGAGGTCTACACTTGTCTCCTCTTCTTGAAGATGTTTGGGTGAGTATTTTTAAGGTGGAGTAACCATGGAATTGAAGTGTTCTTGAATTTTGAATTAAGATTTCATCTTAGTTTCATGTTTATGAGTTTGTTTGGTAATTATGTTAAGAATTGAGGAGAAGAAATTGGAGGAAAAGTTCAAATATGCATTTGATGATATTTTGAGTTGTGAATTAACTTGAGTTATAATTATTAGCATGTTTTGATTATAATCTTGTTTTGAGAGATAATAATGATGTTAAGGAATTGTCGTATACAAGTGCATAAGGGGTTGTATGAAGTTGTTGTTATGGATTGATTATGAAAAGAAGTTTTGGGATTGAATTGAGTATAGTCTGAATGTAATCTTTTGATTATGGAATTATTGATGTTTTATTGTGCTTTGGGAGTTGTTTTGAAGATGGGAGGAGGTAGAAGATATAAGGGAAATGCTGTCCGATTTTCTTTAGCTTACCAATTAATCTAATTTGACCTTGTAAGCGTTTCTATGTGCGAATCATCTTAAATGTAGATTTAGAAGCTCGGAAGGATAAGCATTGAGTAGTTAAGAAGACCCAAAAGGTATGTTAAGGCTGTTCCTTCCTTTTCTTGGCATGATTCCATAGATGGTAAAAAAATGTAATGAACCTTATGACTAGGGATTTGTCAAAGTAGAGCTTGTCATATTATTGCATAGTTTTCGAGTGTTATGTTAGTCTTTTCGAGGGGCCATATCTCCTCCCTATATCCTTGAGTTTATAGAGAGACAGAAGAGGTATGTTATAGTATCAATATTTTCAGCATATGCATGATATACATATATTTTCTTTGGCCTGGCCACTTGGTCAGTGAGACAGATGTCTTGCCTACGGGTCAGTGAGGCCATTGTCCGGCCTACGGGCGGGCCGAGACGGGGATATGCCCGGCTACGGGTCAGTGAGATAGGTTTCCTGGCCGACGGGTCAATGAGACAGATTGCCTGGCCGATGGGTCAGTGAGATTTTACAATTGCCTGGCCACTTGGTCAGTGAGATATATAATAGTATTATATTGCATTTCATATGAGATAGGTCGGGTGAGATATTCAGGGTATTCTTTGGCCTCCAGATTGCATGGTTTTCAGTTCAATTTCAGTTATCGTTTGCCTTATATACTCAGTACATAGTTTCGCACTGACGTCCTTTTGCTGGGGGGCGCTGCGTTTATGCCCGCAGGTTCAAGTAGCTAGACAGGTGATCTAGCTCAGTAGGTCTTCCACGCAGCTGTAGATAGTGCGCTCCACTTGGTTTGGAGCTGCAGTCCCTTTTGGTATGCTATTTTGACATGTAGATATGGGTATGACGGGTCCTTGTACTGTCCTTTCTATAGCTTGTGTTCCATAGAGGTCTGTAGATAGTTTTACGTAGTTGGGATGTTATGTAGCCTTGTCGGCTCTCATTTTTGTGGTAGAGCATATGTAGCGGCATAGTCGGCTTACACAATGATCCTCAGCACGTATGTGTATATATATATATATATATATATATATCCGCTGCTTGTGAGTTCTTGATGCAGAGTCTATTCTGTTAATCTTACAGGAGATACTATAGCTCAGTGATAAGTTATCTATGGGTCACCATGTTGCTCAGTGAGATTCAGGTACAGATTTAGGGATGCCTGGTATGTAGAGGTCGGGCACTTGTCACGACTCATCGGATTGGGCTGTAACAGAAGCGTTATCAGAGTAGTTCTGTCCTAGGGTTGTCTACAGACCGTGTCCAGTAGAGTCTTGTTTATAGGTATGAAGCGCGCCACATTTATAAACAGGAGGCTGCGGGGCATTTAGGAATCATTGACCTTTATTTCTATCTTAGATCGTGCAATAGAGCCAGGGTCTAGGAAAGATCGTTCCTGACCCTCTTTTCCTGTAGGTAAGTACAGATTGATATAGATGAAGAGGTCGACTTCTGATAGTGGGGGTGCAAGGAAGGCCCCTAGGGTGGACTCCGGACCACGAGAACCAGGACAGATTAGGAGGAGTCTTAGTTACTCCATTGAGACAGATCCTTCTGAGGATATTAAGACGATTCCCCCAGAGCCTGTGACTTCTATGGAGGAGGATCCGTCAGAGGATAGCTATGAGACAGACTCGTCTGAGGGTTCGTATGAGACACCAGTGGAGCAGGAGGATCCTGAGGCTACACCAGATTTAGCCCATCCAGTTTCTCCTATTATGTCACGACCCAACCGGAGAGCCATGACGAGCACCCGGAGCTAACCCCCCGGGCACCTCTCATCATACTTTCACAATCGTATCTAGGTGAGCCACGTGGCCTACTCATAATCTCTATACATCAATAACACAATTTCCATCGGGCTAAGACACTTTTATATCAACATCAACACTCTGCCCATATATATATATATGCACAAGCCGACAAGGCTATCAAAATGATATACAAAAATATGAGCCGACAGGGCTAAAAGACATCTAACTATACACGACTGTCTACGAGCCTCTAGGAAGAGTAAGTATCATCATAACGACGGGACAGGGTCCCGCCATGCCTATATATATACACAAAAGAATAGTACCACAGCTGCAGCTCCGAATCAAATGGAGCTCCTCTAGACAATCACTGATAAGGCAGCCTATGGGTCGAGTCTGTCTCCTTGTCCACCTGTGGGCATGACACAGCATCCACAAACAAAAGGACGTCAGTACGAATAATGTACTGAGTATGTAAAGCATAAGCAATAACATAACAAAAGTATGAAGTATAACATGAGATAGAAGAACCATTTATACCTCTTGAGGTGTTCATCACATTTACTTATCCCTTTCTCTAAAAAAAAAAAAAACCTTCCATACATATACATATACATACATATATGACTAGCATCATCATTATAACATACCCGGCCATACTAGGACTCGGTGTTATTCATACCCAATTGCAGTGGTGTGCGCGTAATAGATATCATACACGGCCATATAGGACTCGGTGTGAAGCATACCCGGCCACAAAGGAACTCGGTGTTACAACGTAGCTTTATATCTATATCCATATAGAATTACATAAGTCAAAGTAACATCATCATCATCATTTTCACTATATCTTTCCCTTAGAAGATCAATTATCATGGGATAGAATCAATGATTTCATAAGAGTACCAAGAACTATGAGCTTTGGTGATTCTAGAAATGAAGTCGTCATAGAAGACGTTTATGGATTTCCATGTGAAGGTATAGAACAATGGGATCATGCATTAAGAAAGAGGGGTTAGCTTTACATACCTTTATGTCTTCTTAACTATGTAACGTTCACTTCCAAAGCCCGAGAAATCTACATTTAAGAGGGTTCATACCAAAGTTAGGCTTCAAAGACACCCTTAAGTTCGAACTAGTATAATTCGTAAGCTAGCGACAATTTGGGCAGCATTTCCCCTATTTCATCTACTTCTATCAAATTCTAAAACAACTCCCAAACAACAACGACATTATCAACAATACCATAATCAAAAGACTTCACTCAAGTTAAGCATCCTTCAATCCCCAAAATTCCTTTTCATGATCATGCATAACAATAGCCATCATACAACACCATATATACTTACATACAACACTTCCCCAACATCATTAGTATCACCCATATCTAGATTATATTTATATAACATGCCAAGAATCATAATTCAAGTTAACTTATAGCGCATAATATTCTCAAGTTCATATTTGGACTCTCTTTTCACTTTTCTTCCTTCACCCACATGGTATAACAATCAAACAACCTTAACTATATGTAAAAGATGTAAAAACTTACCTTAATCACATAAGAACAAGTCTTGGATCAACTTACTCCACTAAAGTGAAGTCTCCAACATCAACACCAAAGGGAAACTTGAGTTCCACAAACCCTAGCAAGCTTCTTAGCACTTGAATCTCTTGATTCTCTTAGATTTTCTTGGGTTTTGGCTTAGATTAGTTTATAGACTTAGAGAGAGGGTTTTGGAGAGCTCAAGGATCTTATTTGGGGAAATAATGAGTCCAAATGATATAAAATGAAATATATAAAGTGTCACTTAAAAACCCGTCGGGCAATCCTACGCCCACTTTGACGGACCGTCAAAATTCCTACGGTCCGTCAAAGTCCACCGTCAAACTGCCCAGCCCAAATGGCTCACTGTGACTATTATACGGTGGTGCTCCACCATTTGATGGGCCGTCAAATATCCTACGGTCCGTCAAATGGTCCGTCAAATAGTCCCCATCCGATAAGCCGCTCGTTTCGATTCGTCTGACTTCCAATCCTTATAGAACCTTCTTGACACTTGTGAAACACTTCATCAACCATCTAAGGGTCCCTATAGCTCCTCCTCAATTCATTACTAAACAATGTACGACTTAATCATTGCGAAATCGTCCCAAACATGACTTACATTCTACTTCCTTCGACAAACTTAATTCCATCGATTCGTATGACTTAAAAATCTTATGGTACGCGCTTAAAGTTATCATATACTCTCCTAAATTTCATAAGGACTTCATGTCCACTTTAGGCTCACGTTAGTCTACTCATGATTCAACCGACTCAAAATTTCCAAGATGTAACATATTATTAAGCATTATGTCAGAGCAGCCACGAGTGTAAGTGTTATGGAGTATTCTAGCCCTTTGTCTTGGCCTTCAGTTAATCAGAAGTTTCCGGAGTATTCACATCCTTCGGATTATAATGGTGCGAGGCTGATGAGAGGGATATTTCACCTTATAATCCCCAAGACTAGGATCAGGACAGGCCAGTCACAGGTATGCGGAAAATCTTATTGGAACTCTTTATTTTATGTGCTATTACTATGGGATATCATCTAATAGTTGACGAATGGGGATTTGAAGAAACCGATAACCTACATATTTACGGGTAAGTGTGACTAAGACATTTTAGCTACCATTAGGAACCTCGGGACTAGGAACGAAAAGCAGTCGCGTGTGTTGGCTTGTGGTTATAATTTTTTTTCTAAATTATGGAAGTTTCAAAGGTTACGATAGTATTTATCCAACCAGGAAAGTAAGGGACTTTTCCCACCTTGGGGGAAATATATTACAGAGCCTTATTTGGATTTCCCAGTAGAACTTCAAATTGGTTTTTAAAGGTATGTGATAAAAGACTATGCATCAATAAAAAGAACGGATGTGATCCTTATAAGAAGGTTTACCTTGATTTTTCTGAGAGATGTGGTGAAGGTCACTTGACGATAGAAAAATAAGAGCGATGTCGGCTTATGAATAAAAGGAAAGAAGAGTAGGTGTTCGCACGGAGATTATTCATTAAGTCTATATTGTCAGAGGCTCATAATCAGGACTTAGAAAATATGCTAAGAAGTCCTACAGATTCAGACATACGAAAATATGAGAAACCAGAATAGCCGAGGGAAATTAGGAGTATATGAGCCTTACGATTGGAATTTTAAATGATTGTGAGGTATGAGTTTGGCTAGCTAGGCAAAAAGAGGGGAGATGTATTAAAGCCACAGATTCAAGACAATTTTAAATAGCATTGGGATGTTTTGTAAGTGAGGTACTAATAAGCAATGTAAATGATAACTCATGTGTGGCCACATTAAATATTGTGCATGCCCTTATGATCGGTCTTGCGATACGCTAAAGGTATTGATTGAGCTGGGTATTGAAGTTAAGGTAGCAGGTGCTACAGGGCAGATTGATATTGTTTTCTCCAAATGTTAAAGTTGGATAATCATGATGCAACAATATCAGGGAGAAGAAGAATATGTGTACATAAGAGTAAGAAGAAGACTATGATATCATAAGAAAGAAGAGAAGTGTAAGCAAGGGAGGTATGTTGCTAGTAAGGGTCAACTAAAGTTTTCGAGAAAAGGGTTAAGGCGGCGGTAGAGGCGAAGAGCCATTCGAATAAATTTTTAAAGCGAATAAGCAGGAAGGATAGAGTATGGCAATATGTGATACAGGACGAATGCGAAGATCCCAAAAACATATCTTGATAAGCAGGACTGGAGTATAATAACGGTGGGTATGGATGTAACCTGAGAAAGAATAATCAGATTTTATGAAAGGTGTCAAGGGATTTCTGACTCTTAAGATACATCCAGAAGAATAAATATGAATCCATATTGATACGCCTAAAAGACGATTTTAGGAGTAGAAAGGATTCGTACTTCTAATGGAATACTCTACGAATTCCAGGGCCAATGCTATAGAATGGCGAATGGGGAAGGGCACCTTATGAGCAAGGGAAGTCAAGAAAGTAAGAAAAGCGCACTAATGAATTGGTTAAAGGAAGTTGTATAACCATCAAGGACAAGAGGAAGGTTCATAAGCTAATAAGTTTGGCCAAGAGGCAAAACATCAATAGCATGGAACGAGAGTCTTGATAAGGAGTACATAAATTTGATCATAAAGGAAATAGGATGAATGTACGAGGATATGTATAAATAGGAACAAGCTATGGTATCGAAAGGGAAGATTTATCAGGTAAGAATCAAGCGAAGGCCAAGAGTCTAAGAAGAATCTCAAAGGAAGTAATAAAGGGATGATGCGCCCGATTAGAATAAAGCTGGTGGCAATGAGACCGCATAGAACGAGCAAAGTAATGATTCTGCTAGACATCTATGACTAGGAACTGTAGACAAGGGGAAGAGTGAAATTATTTAAATTCACTACATGGTAAGGAGCCTGGTTCACATTTCGGCAAATTTCCAAATTTATCCCTAATTCATCGGTCGGACTAAGAACTAGCAACTTCAAGGATAAATTGAAAGAAGAGGATCACTGAAGCAGAGATTTGAGATATTCTTGATGTAAGTACAAGAATTACCGATAGCCCAAACCGAGCATAAGAAGCTTTATTAGAAAAGAGAAAGAGAGAATCAAGTAAAGTGTATGGGTGGAAGGAAGTCTCGATGTTAAATTAGCTGGAGGATAAGGTACCGCAAGGATCGATTCAGTTGCTACAGGAAAGCAAGGGATCCTATATTATCAGTTTCTGAGGGCGTTCTTAAGGGGAAAGAATAAGTTAAACTCCAATAGGATGAGGGTATGGAATGTATGTGAAGCGTAAGAAGGGTACATAAAAGTCAGAGGAGTAAGGATGGGACCCAAAGTAGATAAAGATATGTAGTAAGTATTGGGTAAGCGAGCATATAAGGGTGTAAACGATGGAGGTCGAAGGAACAATGAGGGTGATAAAATATAGAGAACTGGTAGTTAGACAGGTGACACGGAAAAAGGGATGACCGTGAGTACAAGCATAAATTCATATGAATGATAGGGTTAATAGATAAGTCTCAGAAATCGTCATCAGAATATGAGGATCCCATGTTAGTTCATTATAGGATGCGCTTCCTCAGAGAAAGAAGTCACCATTTGAGGTTCCTGCAGATGGAGTTCTCAGGTATCTAGGTAGATTGTGTGTTCCTGATGTTGCAGGGTTACGTCAACGAATTCTAGAGGGAGCCCATCATTCCTGCTATTCTGTTCATCCAGGAGCAACGAAGATATACCATGATCTCAAATCTGTATATTGGTGGGATGGAATGAAGAAAGATATAGCAAGGTTTGTAGCTCAATGTCCTAATTGTCAACAGGTGAAAATTGAGCATTAGAAGCCTGGAGGATTGTTGGAAGCTATGGAAATTCCAACTTGGAAATGGGAAGTGATTAATATGGACTTCATTACAGGCTTGCCTAGTTCCCAGCATAAGTATGACTATATATGGGTGATTGTGGATAGACTCACAAAGTTAGCTCATTTTCTACCAGTAAGAACTAAGTACTCAGCAGAAGATTATGCAAAGCTATATATCAAAGAAATAGTACGAGTTCATGGTATTCCAGTATCCATTATCACTGATAGAGGAGCACAATTTACAACTAATTTCTGAAAGTCTTTTCAGGAGGATTTGGGAACTCAGGTAAGACTTAGCACAATATTTCATCCACAGACTGATGGGCAAGCTGAGCGCACTATTCAAACCCTTGAAGATATGTTAAGGGCACGTGTGCTAGATTTTGAAGGTAATTAGGATGATCATTTGCCGCTTATTGAGTTTGCGTACAACAATAGTTACTACTCCAGTATTCAAATGGCCCCATATGAAGCTCTATATGGGAGGAAGTGTAGACCGCTAATTGGATGGTTCGATCCAGCAAGTGGTGGAGAAGATCAAGCTTATTTAAGATCGACTATTAACAACTCAAAGTCGTCAGAAATCCTATACAGACAATCGTCAATGAGACTTGAAATCCAAAGCTAACAATTGGGTATTCTTGAAAGTGTCGCCGATGAAAGGTGTAATGAGATTTGGCAAGAAGGGCAAGCTTAGTCCCCGGTATATTGGGCCTTACAAGATTGTGCGTAAGGTAAGCCTAGTAGCTTATGAGTTAGATCTGCCTTCAGATTTGGAGTCAGTCCACCCACTTTATCATGTGTCAATGCTTCATAAGTGCGTTGGAGATCCTTCCAGAATTATGCCTGTAGATGATGTCTAAGTTACTGACAAATTGTCCTATGAAGAAGTACCCATTGCCATTCTAGGTAGGCAAGTTCGGAGACTCAGAACCAAAGACGTAGCCTCAGTTAAAGTTCTATGGAGAAATAATAACAGAAAATAAATGACTTAAGAAGCAGCGGAAGATATGAAGTCCAGGTATCCGCATCTATTTCCACCCTCAGAAGAGCTTCAGACAGAGACACCATTGTCCTCAGGTATGTGATGTTTCTTTGAATGCTTTCTTGGTCGTGTGTGGCCAATATGGATATTGATGTTGAAGCCCTGTGAGGCACGGTATATTTTGGGTTGTTGCGATAGGACAGTAGTGGTATAATTATAGGAGAAACTCAGGTGAAATTATCGTAGAATTCCTTGGGGCTTAACATTCGAGGACGAATGTTTTCAAGAGGGGGGGGGGGAATGTTACACCTCAAAAACTTTCGCATCGTTTGCGTTGTGAGTAAACTAACGTAAGCTCGGAGAGGTCATGGAACCCCTATAAGGTTAAGGAATACTTTTAACAAGTGTTAAGAAAGTGTCTAAAGGTTCTGCGATCAAGCAAATCGAAGAAAATAAGTTTGTTGAAAATTTAGAAAAAACAAATTGGCAGAATTTTGGACAGAAATTTTGGGTCAACTTTAGAGAAGTATATCTTTTAGTACATGAAGAGTTTTGAAGCAAAGTGAAGCCTAAAATGAATTTCATGAAGTCTAGTTTCCAAGCAACAAACCGCTCGACGATATGACATCGGAGTAGAGAGTTATGGACGTTACAAGTTAGGTCGGCGGAGCAGAGACGCGCAGCTACAATGTTCGAACGCGCCAGCTACAGTGCGCGAAAATTTTAGGTCGGTGGAGCTGACCTTGGAAAGTATAAAAGGACCCCTCTTGGTCATTTTTGGATCATTTCCCAACTCTAGACCCCTCCACAACATGCACATATATTCCTATAAGTCTAGAAACCTCTGCAAACATATTCCAACATATTTCCAAGCCTAAACCAAGGATCAAAGTGAAGATTAAAGTGGTTAAGTTTCCAAGTGAGGTCTATACTTGTCTCCTCTTCTTGAAGATGTTTGGGTGAGTATTTTTAAGGTGACGTAACCATGGAATTGAAGTGTTCTTGAATTTTGAGATAAGATTTCATCTTAGTTTCATGTTTATGAGTTTGTTTTGTAATTATGTTAAGATTTGAGGAGAAGAAATTGGAGGAAAAGTTCAAATATGCATTTGATGATATTTTGAGTTGTGAATTAACTTGAGTTATAATTATTAGCATGTTTTGAGCATAATCTTGTTTTGAGGGATAATAATGATGTTAAGAAATTGTCGAATACAAGTGCATAAGGGGTTGTATGAAGTTGTTGTTATGGATTGATTATGAAAAGAAGTTTTGGGATTGAATTGAGTATAGTCTGAATGTAATCTTTTGATAATGGAATTGTTGATTTTTTATTGTGCTTTGGGAGTTGTTTTGAAGATGGGAGGAGGTAGAAGATATAAGGGAAATGCTGTCCGATTTCCTTTAGCTTACCAATTAATCTAATTTGACCTTGTAAGCATTTCAATGACTTACCCATAGTGCGAATCATCTTAAATGTAGATTTTACAAGCTCGGAAGGATAAGCATTGAGTAGTTAAGAAGACCCAAAGTGTCACGACCCAACCCAACTAGGCCGTGACTAGTGCCCGAGCTGGACACTCGTATACATACCTGTTAGCTATAATCAGTCCACAACTAGCATAATAAGGAACTTATATAAAAAGGCAAGACGTCGTCTCAAAATTGTGACATATGTATATATATCAAGACAACCTGTCTCCTAAGGAGTTACAACTTTCAATGGATAATATCTCACATAAGCCGGCAAGGCTATCACAACATATGGGTACGCCCCAACCTAACATATACGCAAGCCGACAAGGCTGCCACTACATACAACATCCCAAGATATATATATATATATATATATATATATATATATATATATATATATATATATATATATATATATATATATATATATATATATATATATATATGCAAGACAAGGTCGCCACTTCGAATAGGAACGTCCCAAAACATAAGTCGTACGGACAAAACGGAACAAAGAACTATATACAACCCACACATATGTCTACGGACCTCAAGAGTAACAAGCATCATATGACATACGACGGGAGGCCCCGCCATACCCCCGAGTAAACATATACATATATCGCCAGATTGGATGTTGTGCCAAAGTCTAGGCTCCGGAACAACGGAGCACTCCAAGACAGCGGAGTGGAAGTCCTAAGCGGACGGATCATCAAGTCGAACATCTGTACCATGGGGTATGAAACGCGGCCCCGAAAAGGGGGTCGGTACGGAATATGTCCGAGTATATAAAGCATGAAATACGAAACGGGGTTATAAATCGAAATAAGAAGTACAGAAAACAAGTACAATAACCAGAGTACCAAAATGCTTGCTTTTGAAACACAAATCATGCATGTCAATATTATATATCATATCCGGCCCATTATAGGACTCGGTGAACATGGTCGCCACCCCGTCTTTGGCACCATAACACCGCATACTCCAGAACACAGCATAACTCCGTATCACACAAGATAACTCCGTATCACAACATAGCTCCGTATCACAGCATGACTCCGTATCACAGCATGACTCCGTATCACAGCATGACTTCGTATCACAGCATAGCACCATAACACAGCATAACACCATAACGTATATATATCATACCCGGCCCTCTAGTGAGGGACTCGGTGAAAGATGTAATCACAGAATGCACAAACAGAGTAGTGAGTAATCATATGCATATAAATCATCTTTTGAGACTCAATAGATAAGTAGACTAATCAACGCTCGAGTATCAGGACGATAGTCATGTTCAGTACTCTTGGAATACCATTATGAACTATATCAAAATAAGGCCTCAGGGATGATAGACATGTATTAAGTTAATCCGAGTCAGTTTATAAAAGTTATGGACATTATTCATTATAGAATCCTTTAAGAATAGGAATCTTTATGCATCATTTACGATCCAATCATACAAAAGACTCGAGGACAATAGCTCGACTATATTAAGAATTCTAATATCAAGAAGTGAATAAGAATCATAAACATGCTCGAAACTTATGAATAGAGAGTTACCCTAAAGCTCATATCGTATCTTACTTACATATAAGACATGCCAAAAGAAGGAAGGGATAGGCTTTACATACCTTTTAGCATTTACTCGTAACACAACACGTATATGCTGCCCAATAGTATCTCAACCTATATTAAGATGTCAAGAACTATGATTAAACTACGAAGAGATTCAAGACGCATTCTAATGTTATTAACTCCTTTCTAGATGATTAGACGACGTTTCGTTTACATTCAAACCAACTACATACAACCAAGCCAACATCACTAATCATGCCTTCAAGTGTTAACCCGAGAATATTCAAACATGACTCGAGGACATTCCGGATAGCCTATACAACATTCCAAACAGCCCAACCAACACACCATGCATCATATAATCTTCCAAGTTCAACAAGAATAACAACAATCCATTCTTTTCTTCCAATTTCACAAATCATACCAACAACCACACGTTTAGCAACATCATTTATATAAATGCAAGGAACTATATTAACATCATATTAGCTTCTACAACAGCCCACAAATAATTACAACTCCAACTTGAACCATTAAACCTTCATTCTCACCATACAATCCATAACAACAACAACCAAAATACCAAGTAAAATCAATTCACCATATCCTACTAAAACAGCCCCTATACGGCTTCAACACCAACATACATAATTCCATAATTTTCATTCATTTCTACAAGCTATAATACGTTCAAACCATTCTCAACACATGTAAAAGAAGATTAAACCTTACCTTTTATACTTGACTTCTCAACTTGGCTAGAATTTGTGCCTTGAATTCAATACTTGTTCTTGCTATCTAGGATCAATCCCACATTGTTATACACCTTCCAAAGAGTTGAAACACTTGAAGAAAATCAAATTTTGATCCAAAACTCCAAGCTTCACTCTCGGCCAGCCATGGCCGAGAGCTTCTCCTCTCTATCTCTTAATCTTTTCTTTTGTTTGTGAAGATGACAAATGATTCATTAGTCATCAATTTCCCTTTTTATATTCCACACATGATGGTGACACATGTCCAACCTTGACATGTGTCCCATTATCTTTCATGAACCAATTATATTTGGCCAAGTGTTGTGGGGCCCACTTAAATGTCCAATTAGGCTAATTAATCATAATTAATCACTAATCCCCACTTAATAATTTAATCATGATTAATTAATCCCCAATCTTCCTTAATAATTCCATACCAATTAATATTTATAAGCAACTTGTGCATTAAAACAAAATCGGAGGTTAAAAGTCTCTACCTCGTATTCCAACATTGTCTTGTCCTTAACTTGTCGCGATTAGCTTTAAAATATCCCAATGTTTAAAAATACGGGATATAACACAAAGGGTATGTTAAGGCTATTTCTTCTTTTCTTGGCATGATTCCATATATGGTAAAAAAATGTAATGAACTTTATGACTAGGGATTTGTCAAAGTAGACCTTGTCATATTATTGCATAGTTTTCGAGTGTTATGTTAGTCTTTCCGAGGGGCCATATCTCCTCCCTATGTCCTTGAGTTTATAGAGAGACAGAAGAGGCATGTTATAGTATCAGTATTTTCAGCATAAGCATGATATACATATATTTTCTTTGGCCTGACCACTTGGTCAGTGAGATAGATATGTCTGGCCTATGGGTCAGTGAGACAGATTGTCTGGCCTACGGGTCAGTGAGACAGATCTGCCTGGCCTACGGGTCAGTGAGATAGGTTTCCTGGCCAATGGGTCAGTGAGACAGATTGCCTGGCCGACGGGTCAGTGAGATTTTACAATTGCTTGGCCACTTGGTCAGTGAGATATATAATAGTATTATATTGCATTTCATATGAGATAGATCGGGTGAGATATTCAGGGTATTCTTTGGCCTCCAGATTGCATGGTTTTCAGTTCAGTTTCAGTTATCGTTTGCCTTACATACTCAGTACATAGTTTCGTACTGACGCCCCTTTTGCTGGGGGGGGGGGGCGCTTCGTTCATGCCCGCAGGTTTAGGTAGCCAGACAGGTGATCCAACTCAGTAGGTCTTCCACGCAGCTGCAGACAGTGCGCTCCACTTGGTTCGAAGTTGCAGTCCCTTTTGGTATGCTATTTTAACATGTAGATATGGGTATGACGGGGCCTTGCCTTGTCCTTTCTACAGCTTGTATTCCATAGAGGTCTGTAGACAGTTGTACGTGGTTGAGATGTTATGTAGCCTTGTCAGCTCTCATTTTTGTGGTACAACATATGTAGCGGCCTAGTCGGCTTGCACTATTATCCTCAGCACGTATGTGTGTGTGTGTGTGTGTGTGTATATATATAAATATATATATATATATATATATATATATATATCTTTTACGTGAGTTCTTGATGTTGAGTCCATTGTGTTAATCTTACAGGAGATAGTATAGCTCAGTGATAAGTTATCTATGGGTCACCATGTTGCTCAGTGAGATTCAGGTACAGATTTAGGGATGCCTGCTC
The DNA here is from genome assembly GCF_029784015.1 of Lycium ferocissimum. NCBI lineage: Eukaryota > Viridiplantae > Streptophyta > Magnoliopsida > Solanales > Solanaceae > Lycium > Lycium ferocissimum. The sequence goes on from NC_081346.1 coordinate 36,498,632, forward strand.
AGTAGAGGTCGGGCACTCGTTTCGACTCATCGGATTGGGTCGTGACATCTTCCTTCTAATTAATTCTTAAAATATTGCTTTTCAAATTTCCATGTATTCTTGAAGGTCTAGTACAATATTTAGAGTGGAACGATACGGAAACCTAAGCATAGATTTATTATAATATCACAACAATTGTTCTCCTAGCCTTTCTCATTATTTTCAATTTTTCCGTCTCCATTTCTACAATTCACAAGTTTACTGCACTAGATATTGAGCACCTTCAGCCATGTTTCTGGTGTTCCTCCGGTGACCACCAACTAGGAGTGACAAACGGGCGGGTCGGATTAAATATGGGCGGATCAAAAAATGAATTAAATAAAAATGGATAAAAGTATTTTATCTGTTCATATTTAACACAGATAAAAAATAGATTAACCGACAGATAATTTGAATAGATTTACAAACTCTAGCACATCTTGTTGATGTTTTACCATTAAAATTAAAGAAAAGTTTAGCATTCTAACTTCCCAATTTGCTGAGGAAAATACTATGAAAAATTAAGGAATGACATGTATAACGGACAATGTCACGCTCTGAACCTAGGCCTGGAAAGACTGGTACCGGGGCCTGAACTTGACTGAGCTAACTGCATGCATGACTTGACATAACGTGGAACATACACATATGCCGAATATAAATCATAAACATGTTTTAAGTACTTAAAGTATAAGTCATGAATAGTTTAAATGTGGAAAATCTTATTTAAGTCTCATAAATGAAAATATTAAAAGTAGTTTCAAAACATAAGTGTGCGTAGCCATCATGACTAAATAATATCTGAACATCTGACATGACATGCTAGTCTACGAAGCCTCTGACACGAACATGATTGCTAACTATTTACCAAGACAAGGCCCCGACATACCTTAACTGTATAACATGACATGACATGAAATAAAAGAGAACACCCCAAAAGAAGGGGGCTCACCAACAGCTGATACGAAGTATCCTAGCGAGAAGTCCTATCCACCGGTATATATATACATGCATCGTGAAATGCAGCTCCCAGAAAAAAAGGGATGTGAGGACTGTGGAATAATACTAGTATGTAAAGCAACTGAACTCAAAGATAGTAATGGGGTGTTCGGGGAAATGGGCAGCCCAAATCAATAACATGAGTCATAAAATAATACTGCACTGAAGCTGAAGCTGAAACTGAAACTGAACATGAACATGAACATGAAATAATAACATGAGTAAATCCTTTTTGGTTGGGAGAGCCTTAGTATAACCGACATGTAACTACCACGTAAGCATGTGGTGTCTGATCTCTGTCCGATCAGCGAAGTCATCTCGTACCTTCCTCCAGTACGAGATATGACATGACTGTATTTATAAATAACTCGCAATGGGTAACATGAAGGCATCACCCGAACTAATTGTTACACCTCTCACCTTTAGAGAATGAGCACGCCATGTATTTCACTGTATTAAAGGAATATCGGATACGTCCCATGAAGTTTTGAAAGGTACAATCCATGGGAAGTACGTAGTAATGAAGTAAAGGATGAATTACAATCTCGTAAGTCATAACCGGGAAGGACAATCTTAGAACCAAAGGATATGACTATTATCAAGTATGATTAATGATAGATATCATGTATGGAGAGTTTCAGAAGATTCCGGAACCAAGCAAATCGAATAAAATAAGCTTGTCAAAAATTTGAAAAAAATTTGGCAGAATTTTGGACAGAAATTCTGGGTCAACTTTACAGAAGTATATCTCATAGTATATCAGGAGTTTTGAGGTGTTTGAAAAGCCTAATGTGAAGTTCGTCGAGTGTAGTTTCCAACGCAATAAACCGTTCATCAATACGACATCGGAGTACGAAGTTATGGGCGTTTTAAAATGGACTGCCAGAAGCCCGTGAACCTACGCGGAAATTCTAGAAATCATTTAAAAGCCCACCAATTTTGGCTGAATGGAGCCTAACCCGACCCACACACCTATAAATACCCCTCTAACTCATCATTTTTCATCATTTTTTCACCATTTCTCATCTCCACACCTCTCTAGAATTTTCCACAACATTCATCCAATGACTAAACCCCTTAAACATATCCCAAATCCTCTAGAACATTCCTCCAACTTTTACAACATGCACATATATTCCTACAAGTCTATATGACAATTTTGGTCATGTTTATTTCAGTTTTAGCATAGCCCAAAGTCCTAGGAAGTCCTAGAAACTTCTCCAAACATATTCCAACATACTTCCAAGCCTAAACCAAGGATCAAAGTAAAGATTAAAGTGGTTAAGGGTTTCCAAGTGAGGTCTACACTTGTCTCCTCTTCTTCAAGAGGTTTGGATGAGTATTTTTAAGGTGGAGAAACCATGAAATTGAAGTGTTCTTGAATTTTGAGGTAAGATTTGATATTAGTATCATGTTTATGAGTTTGTTTGGTAATTATGTTAAGATTTGAGGAGAAGAAAAATTAGAGGAAAAGTTCAAATATGCATTTGATGATATTTTGACTTGTGAATTAACTTGAGTTATAATTATTAGTATGTTTTGAGCATAATCTTGTTATGAGGGATAATAATAATGTTAAGGAATTGTCGTATACAAGTGTATAAGGGGTTGTATGAAGTTGTTGTTATGGATTGATTATGAAAAGATGTTTTGGGATTGAATTGAGTATAGTTTGAATGTAATCTTTTGATTATGGAATTGTTGATGTTTTATTATGCTTTGGGAGTTGAAGATTGGAGGCAGTCGAAGATATAGGGGAGATCTTTAAAATTTCGAGATCCTAAAGGGGTTTAATTTGAAGGCCTAACATGAACATATGACGATAAGCCTAACAATAATATGAATTCTCTTGAATGTAGATTTACGAGCTTGGGAGGATAAGCGTTAAGTGGTTAAGGAGACCAAAAAGGTATGTTAAGGCTATCCTTTTTTTCTTTTTGGCATGATCCTATGATATGAACGAACAAACGAGTAAGCGAGCTTCCATATTACTCTACTCTTAGAAGCACTAGGAGTACTTCAGTCTTTAATGTTCCTGTAGCCCTTTTCTGATTGTTCCTTGACTTCTTAAAGTCCCGAAGGGGCATCCATAGATCGTATGTTCCCATAATGGTGTCTAAATCCCGAAGGGGACATTCATGAGGTTTCTTTATTCATATGCATTTCATATTTGATTTTTAAGTCTCGAAGGAGGCAAATGAAAAAGGGGAAGAAGTTCCCATTTTTGAACTAAAAGTTGCTCCAAAGGGAGTCTTTTGATGTTTTACAAAGATTATCATGCATTTGCATACTTATATACATGCACGACATCATTTCATGGGAAAAGGAAAAAGGGGAAAAAGGGCTAAGGTGTTATATACGCAAACCACCTGCTCAGTTGGTCCACGATGATTATGATGCCCGAAGGGGCCAATATGCTATTATGCCCGAAGGGGCTGCGAGCAGAGTGAAGGCATGCATTAGGGGCTACCCAAAGAGGCCTATATGATATGATGCCCAAAGGGGCAAAGCTCGAAGGATCAAATAGGTAAAGGTGCATATACATATATGTATATATAGGTGTATATTACATTATGCATATTCATGATCTTTAGCGACAGTCACAGGTACAAGTTGATTCCTACATTCTTCTTCTCCTTTAAGTCTTGATATGTTGTTTCATTTATGCCTTACATACTCGGTACATTATTCGTACTGACGTCCCTTTTCCTGGGGGCGTTGTGTTTCATGCCACACAGGTGCAGACAGTTGAGTAGAGGACACATGCCATAGGATGTTCTCGGGTTATCAGCTGGATTGGTGAACTCTATTTCTATTTGGAGTGTTGCCGAGTCAGAGTACATATGTATGTCCTCGAGTCAGATCCATTACGGGTATGTTGGGGCCCTGTCTCAACTTATGTTATGGTAACTTGATCCTTGTTAGAGGCTTTTGCAGACAGTGTCCTGTGGATAGTGCGTCGAGATGTCCACAGTTGTGTGAGGCGGCCATATAGGTCGATGTGTTCATATGCATTGATTTAAAGATTTTATTGTGACTAAGGGTTTTCTTTGACTTAACGATAAGGGAGAAGTCCCTAACATGATGAAAGCGTTCTATTAAAAAGTTTTCATGTTTTACTTGATGAGGCGTCATTTCATAATTTAAAGGTTCACAAAAAGGTGTGACTTATGAATAGAATGGTAGTATGGCACTCAGCCGAGTAGGGTCTTGGGTGTCAGTCGCGGCCCTCCGGTTTGGGTCATGACACTAATGGAACGAACATTTACCTACGTGGAATACGTGGTTTCAGGTGTTAACCTTCTCAGTAATTCGTACCACTCCCAAAACATGAACATGAATACAAATAGCATCTACGTCCATGATTTCCATAACATATTTCATAATATAGTTCATAACATGTATATATAATATAGTTTTCATGAGACATGGAATCATGAAGTATTCATGAATAGAGCAATTAGTTCATAAACATTTTGTATTTCATGCTTGGAACTCATGAAAATTGAAGTATGAATATTCATATATTACGTAATGAGTTCATGATGTTTGGAATGATAAACATGAACGAAATACAAAGTTTCATCGTTTAAAGTGTAAGAGTAATACAGTTTTCATGAATCTAGGGCATAATTCTACTTTCGATGAGAAGTTTGTGTTAATCATAGAAAAACGTATTGTGTGAAGAACAATGATGTTCCCACACTTAGAGAGTAGCCCTAAATACCTTCAATCGCCCCTATCAACGAACAACTACGAACTTTCTGACGAAGAACATTAAAACCCTTGTTTTGAGATATTAGGAAGGATTTACCTTGAAAATCCTATGTTTTGGTTGAAGAATTATGTTACTAAGCATGTCATGAGTGCTAGAATTGATTGGGAGCCATTACAATTGTTACATCCCGTATCTTCGAAGAGCACTTATCAAATTTGAAACATAAGTACGTTGAGTTAGGGTTAAGTAAAACCACTTTGGAATATAAGGAGCAAGCATTATAAAGTATATTTAATAAGTGAAGGATGTATATAATATATACCGGAAGGTTTTAAAAGGAAATGAGTGGAAGAATTGAAGTAATACGACTTCGGAGAAAGGATAGGTAATGTTTTGTGTGAAAATTTTGATCCAACCTGGGGGACGAATATCTCTTAGCATATGAAGTGTTTTAAGGTGAAACAAAAGCCTAAAATGAAGTTCGTTGAGTCTAGTTTCCAACTCAACAAACCGCTCGTCGATAGGACATTGGAGTAGAGAATTATGGACCTTACAAGTTCAGCTGACAGAGCAGAAACGCGTGCTACAGTACTGCCACAGTACTGCTACAGTAAATTGCTACAGTGACCCCGAACTGAATTTGACCTCTATAAAAAGGGTAATAACCCTCTTTTATCATCAGATTTTCCTAGAAAACTCCAAAAATTAGAAGAGAGAAAGTGAGGGAATCAAAAGTGAGCAATTTTTAAGTAGCGGAGTAGTAGTTTAGGTCCGGGTAACGCATGGTTGTGATTCTAGTGTTGTTTTGCGGTGAATTTTAGCGTGAATATTGAGGATATTGCTGTCTTAACAAGAAAGAAGGTATGAATCTTTCTCTTTTGGTATTATTTAAGGCTTATTTACGGAGATAAAGTCGTTAAATAATTGTGTAGTAAGTTGGTTAGTTATGGAAGTTGGAAAACAAATGCGGTAGCTTTTATGGTACATATTGGTGTTGGAAATGATGTTATTGGTGTTGGTATTTTTGTTGTAGTTGTTGGTCGTTGGATTGTGATTTCGGGTTAGGCATATAAACAGGGAAGGTGCTGCCCGAATTTCGGCAGATTCTAAACGGAATTAAATTGAAGGCTTAAGACGAGCATATGACATTGAGCCTAATAATAGTATGAATGGTTTATATGTAGATTTACGAACTTGGAAGGATAAATGTTGAACGACTAAGGCGACCGAAAGGTATGTTAAGGCTCGTCCCTTTCTTTCAAAGGCATGATTCCTATGTTATGATTTCATAAATGTTTCCATATCTTCCTTGTTATCAAAAGTTAAAAGTCTATGATTCTAAGGCATGATTCCCTCCGATAAACAAGAATGTTTTCCAAAATGTCCGTATTTTTCCAAAACAAAGGTTTATGATTTTGTAATTAGGCTTTTATGACTACAACGACGACATGTTTTTATCATGATGACAATGATGCCAAAGATGAGAATATTTTCTATGATGACTATGATGAGAACGATTTCATGGTTAAAGGCTCCAAGTTATGATTTCAATGATGATATGAGATTATTGAGCTATCTTTTGACTCCCTTAATTTTATTCATTGTTGTTAGTCTCACCTTATAATAATTGTTCCTTCAAGGTGAGATAAAGCGATGATGACTATTCCATAATGTAATCGGAGGTTACCGACCTTACGTCACTCCGATAGAGACATAACTTTCCTTGGGCTCTCATGCATGCTGCTTATATATATATATATATATATATATATATATGGGAAAAAGGGCGAGGCGCTATAGACGCATGGCCACTTGATCAGTTGGTATAATATGACATGATATCATCCCGACGCGGGATGCCCGGACGCGGGACATATGTGGTTAAATGGATCGGGTAGCCGACGCCGCAACATGATATGTTCTATTTTATGTATACACGAACAAGAAATGTTTTTCAAAGAAAGTTTTTAAGACGCATGGCATCCGCCCCAAGAGGCACTCATATGTACAAAGTTACTCTTTTATCTTACGATATACTGCTCTATATTTCCATTCGGTTATTATTCATGCTATGTATCCCTCATATGTTATTATTCATGCCTTACATACTCGGTACATTACTCGTATCGACGACCCTTTTGCGCGACGCCGCGTTCATGCTCGCAGATCGTATGGCCGCCCCGACGATTCGCGCGAGCAGGCCTCCCCCCGGCGCCGCGTCAATATGCTCCATCGATCCGAGCCACCCTTTTTGGTATGCTATTCGTTATGTACATATACGGGCACGGACAGGCCTTTGTCCGCCCTTTCTCGCGCTTGTACTCCATAGGGTCCGTAGACAAAAGGATATGTAGTCGTGATGTTATGTAGCCCTCGCCGGCCGTTATTTTGTTGTACAAAGATATATATGTGGCGGCCAAATCGGCTCGCGCAGCTACTCTCGTTGTTTATGTTTATATGTATGTGTTGTCGTGAGTTCCCGTGCGTTCTCTTACGTCGATTGTTCGAGCCGGGGGCATAGTACCGCCACGTTCCCAGATAGTGGCCCCGGATAGTCGGCGAGAGAAGCGAAATGCAAGCATAGGAGTGCTTGGCCAGTAGTGGTCTGGCACTTGTTACGGCCCATCAGTTTGGGTCGTGACAACAATGATCTTACCTTGACGTGGGAGGTTGAGAGGAGAAGAAACCGCTTCTTAAGGCTTGAGAACGAAGTTGGAATGAAATAAATTCTGAAAATTTGTGTAAGTGTCATATATATAGGTCGGGATAGGAAATCAAGGGAGCAAGCACCGCATGCTCCATCACGTGACCCTTTCATGTTTTGAGTCATACGCCACATTGTTACAACTCGTACTTTTGTACGTTAAGTTTCATCGTGAGTTAATCGACGTAATCTTGGAGAGTGAGATTGTCACGACCCAATTTTACTAAGTCGTGCGGGCACCTACCTTTCCCATCTCGGTAGGTGAGCCCTTATCCCAACAATCATAAAACATAAGTAAAGTGGAAGAAAATAGAATAACGTAAGTCTCACGATAAAATATAAAGAAGTGCAGAAGTAGTGAAAATCCAACCCCGCATTCGGTCTCGTGTCATGAGAGCTCTACCAATATAACAAGTCCGAATAATACATAAAATCTCAAATGATGTCTCGAAATAGAAATAAGACACAAATATTAAGAAGAGTCTTCAGCAGCGAACGTCCTCATGCTTACCCCGAATAGACTTAAGCAACCTCGATAATCTACCACGAGGGTAGAAGGGTATCCAACTCGGTACTCGCATTCATAAAAGAACGCAATGTTGCAGAAGCCAAAAACAATGTATCGGTAGGTATCATAGACCGACTAAGACTAGCTAATGTATATAAAGACAATAAAGAAAGATAAACACGTAAAACAACAAGGTACAAGTCAACACGAATCAATAACCACTGTACAAGTCATCGCCTATGTTATAGCATCTAAACCCAATTGTGCGAAGCCTCGATAACCAATCCGAACCATTATACCACAATCATATCACGTAAAACCAAGAGGTACAATCCAATGCAATAATGTATGAACGATGAATGCAACGCATATGCAACGTACACACGTACTCGACGATGGAACATCACATCTCTACAAAGACAACCCACGGGGGACCCGTGAAGTCCATGTACCACCCGCACACAACCTGTAGATGACTCTACGTCCAACCAAGATGCCTCATATCATTCATTTCGCACACGTACCTGTAGATGACTCGATATACAATAAGTCTCGAATAGTACCCCACACTCCGCACACAGCCCGTGAGAAGACTCGTATCAAATGTGGTCTCAACGCATGTGTGTATTTCCTTCTCACTATCCATCCCCGCACTATAACAAGGCAATATCAATGTATCATGGAAAACGAGTAATAATGAATACGATGCTATGTAATATCAAATAACCCAATTAATCCCAAACAAGTTCTACTCATGGCACACAAGTAATATCAAATAATAAGGCTACATAACAAGTCACAATGGAATCACAATTCTCATCTCAATATCAAATCAATGTAAGGTACCGCAATATCATAATCATGATATATCACTAATCACCAATATCCAATGTCTTAACATGACAACGGGCCAATAAGTAAATAGAACAAGATAAGTCAACAATGCAACGACGTGGCTTGTCACGACCCAACCCCGTAGCCGTCATCTGGTTGCCCGAGCCGACACTCGTACACACCCATTAACCCGAATCAACATACAAATAACTTATACATATACAAAGGTCGTACATCGTCTCAAACTATAGCATAAAAACATATATACCGCACAAGCGTGTCTGCAAGGCCGTCATAAAACACAACATCCCAAGATATATATACATACGCAAGCCGATACACGCCGCCACGGCGAACGGACCGCCCAAAACATAAATCACACGTACATAACCGAACAAGAACTATTCACAACCCACACATATGTCTACGCACCTTAAGACTAACAACAAGATTATGATTTCGGGGACAGTGGCCCCGCCGCATTCCCCTCGAATCGACGTACATATACTCAACGAAAGTCCGTACCAAAATATGGCCCGAAATGCGGAGCGCTCCAAGATAGCGTAACGGATATCCTAAGTCACCGCGGATCACCAAATCGCTGCTCCGTACTGCGGCACGAAACGGTGACCCCCGAAGAAAGGGGGTCGCATTTTAATACGTAGCATCGAGTATATAAAGCACGAGATACAAAGAGACGGGTATAACCAAAGTAAGAAATACAGAACATGCGTACGATATCCAGAATATCAAAATGCTTACCTTTGAACCACAAACATGCATATTAATATCATACATATACATACATATATATCCGGCCCATTATGTGACTCGCGAAATACGGTCGCCACCCCCCGTCATCGGGCGCCATAACATATCATACTCCGTACACACGCATACCCGTAACATATCATAACGCTAACACATCATAACGCCGTAACACATCATAACGCCGGAACACATCATAACGCCATATATAGATACGCAAAACCCGACCCTCAGCCGAGGGGACCTTGAGAAAGACGCAGCGTAATGCACAATACTGCAATGGTAAATAGTCATATGTATATAAATCATCCATCGAGACCTCACGATAAGTAAGTAATCGACGCTCGAGGTTAAGACGATAATCATGTTAAGTTCTTTCAAAATGTCGTTAGAACTATACAAAGGAAAGTCTCGGGACCATGGACATGTGGATTTCAAACCAATCCGAGCCCGCCTATGAAAGTTACTGACATTATTCGCTTTAGGGACCTCTACGAACTTATCGAAGCTATCCGAGCCCGTCTATGAAAGTTGGACATTATTCAACATAGAATCCTTTCGGGAACAAGAACTCTTATGCAACATTTACTATCCAATCATACAAAAGACACAGGCCATAGCTCGACTATATTAGGAATGCTAACATCAAGAAGTGAATAAGAATCGTAGACATGCCTTGATCTTAAGAATGTAGTTACTCAAGGCTCGTATCGCACCTTACTTACATCTAAGACATGCCAAAAGAAAGAAAGGGTAAGCTTTACATACCTCGTCCGCTTCCTAAGCTAATCAACTTAAGTCTCGGCTTCCCAAGATCTACAACAACGTCATTAGATACAACCATTAGTTATAGGTACTTAGGAATTCAATCCTGCTAGCACTTTATTTACGTAAATTCGGGCAAAGATTTCCTTTATAATTCAAAATAAAAACCCCGAGAATTCAACTCGGCCAAATCATCAACAACAATACCAACAACCATATTAACAACATCAACAATTAATTCAAAACGTATTCTAACGTTAGTAACTCTTTTCTACATAATTCGACGCGTTTCATTTACGTTCAATTCAACCACATACAATCAAGCCAACATCAATGCTCACACGTTCAAGTACTAACCCGAGATCATTCAAACAAAACTCAAGAACACTTCAAACAACCCGCACAATATTCAAAACAGCCCAACCAATATGCAACACCACCCGAGACTTTCCAATTTCAATAGGAACAACAACAACACATTTCTTTCTTTCAAATTCATGAACTACACCAACAATGCACACGTTAAGAACATCATTCTCATAAATACAAGAAACTATATTAAAATCACATTAGCTTCTAAAACAGCCCACAACGATTACAACCTCAACTTGAACCATTAAACCTTCACTTTTATCATAGAATCCACAACAACAACAACCAAAAATTCTAAGTAAATTTAGTTCATCACTCCTACACAACACAACACCTACACGGCTCAACACCAACACATAGGGTTCCATAAATTTCATTCATTTCTACACACTACAACATGCACAAACCATCCATAACACATGCAAAAGATTAAACCTTACCTTTTCCACTTAACTCCTCAACTCAAGCAAGGGTTTGTATCTTGCAAAATGAATGCCACATCTCCAACAACTACTTCACGTTAATGCGGACCTTCCAATTGGTTGAAATGCTTGAAGATTTTTTTTTTTTTTATCAATATTCAAGGCACCATGTTCGGCTAGCCATGGCCGAATTTTCTCTCTCCAAGCTTCTCGAGTTGTGTAAAATGATGAATTTGTCTTGCTTTGTCATCTCTTGTCTGTATATATATATATGGCTCTTACAAATACAAGGTGGACACATTCCCCCCCCCCCCCTCATGGCTTAAGGCAATCAAAATTAGCCAAGCCACGCGGGAGCCCACCCAAGCCACATGCCCACTCAGGCCATTTTCATGAAATAATTAACTTTCTCTTAATTAACTTTTAACCCCTAATCTTCCTTAATATTCCATACCAATAAAATTATAAGCAACTCAGGCCTTAAAAACAAAATCGTGAGGTTAAAAGTCTCACTCCTCGTATCCCGAAATAGTCTTGTCTCAACTTATCACTTAGTTTTAATATCCCAATGTACAAAATACGGATATAACATGGCTAGCCCCCCAAATCATTCAACAAGGCACAACCTAAGGCAATATCTAACCCAACTTCATACTCCGAAGGTTTACATGGATTCTTCGACAATATCATCTAAACATACATTTCGCTAATCGAAGTCTCACCATAAGGTAAATCGTAACCTACCCGCAAAGTCGAACAACATCTCCAAGAATAAAACCTTAGTCTTGCCCTTCCGTGCCTCGTGATAATGAAAGTCTAGTCATATCTGCATTAGGAAATTAGAATCAAGAAAATCATTATTCAAGCCTTCTTATTCAAGTTAATTCAAATCCCAACCCATGAACGGGTTTATCAACTAAAAAGACTTAAATTAGAAATATATAGGTCTCAACATGAAACTAATGCTCTAGGTGATTAATTCTATCAATTATAAGCTAGAAGAACTAACAAATCACTTAAATTCGAATTCTAGGCAAACCTCAAATTAGTATGAACTCAACTCCCCAATTCCCTAAATTACACACTACCACCTGAAGAAATCATGAACTAGTAGACTCTAATCATCAATCCCATGCTTAAAGGAGCTAACCCGAGATCTAATAGCCTAGAATGAAGAACCCACAAACCCTCTTTTCGATCCTCAAGTTCTTAATGAAACTAGCATGATTTTAGAGATTTCCTAAGGTGATGATGTAATTATGGAATAGAATAGGAAATGTAAAGGACTTACCACAATGGTTTTCCCCCAAGAAATGCCTTGAAATGCTCCCAATAGCTCTATTTTCGAGTGGTATTGAATGAAAGACTTGGGAATTTTAACACACCTTCAATGAACTCAATCATCACCCGCACCTACTTCGCTCCCCGAATGCTACAAAGCACCCGCTTCCGCGTCCATGCCCAAACGCACAAGCATTTAGCGTAGCGTGTCATCGCTAACGGTCACATTGCGCTCTTTGGTGCGGCACGGACCACATAGGGACACCAAAACTTCTCAAGTTTCATCAACTCAACCCAAAAATCTAACTATCACCCGAGACCATCGTCACGTACCATATATGCATGCATAAAAATACCTACGAACGCACTCGTGGCCCCGGATTCCCAAAGAGGTCTTGTCACCGAGTCAATCCCCGATACCTAAAAACTAACATTTCACCCAAGTTCAAAATTCACCCGAGTGCATTAGGAATGAAACCAAATATACACACCAATTCTAAAAGACCATCCGGACCTCTCGAAATCTCGGATTCTAAAAAGGGTCCGTTTACCTAAAAAGCCAACTTCGAGGCTACTCTTTTTTGCTTAAGCCCAAATTTCCCACAAAATCACCCAAATCATATCCAAAGACCCTTGGAAGCATGTGTAATGGTCCCCTCGTCAAATATGATAAACAAGCTCGAGACGGGTCAAAAGCAAAGTAATAATGACCAAGTCGTCATTACATCGTATATGCCAATTAAACAATCGCTCGTTCTCGAGCAATAAGGAAGAGAACGGGAAAGATACCCGAGCCCACAACAATCGGGATATCTCGAACACATATCGGGCTCTCCTAGAAGGGATTCTCATCGAACAAACCGAATCCCAATGAATCATATAGAACCATCGAATGGTACTTCTTCAACATAAACCATGGAAGAACGGACGAACACACCGACCGGTCTCGGGAAACTAACTCGTAAAACAAAGGTCAATACAACAACTACCTCAATAGGCCAATACACCTCGGGCTCACTAGCCCTCTTTCTTAAATAGTATGACACCCTACATAGTGTAACCTTCAAAAGTACCCGCTAATCGCTCACTTTACTTACCACCACTCTCTAAACTTAGCTCAATCTCCAATTCTCATATCTCCATGTTCGAATTTCTCCTCGCAACCGATCCTCGAATAAACGAATTGCTCTTGCTCGAATTCTCTCGATTTGATAAAATAACAACTCTGAACGTGATCAATAGGCCCCACAAACACTTTCCCAAACCAACGCAATCCTTTGAAACATGGCCACAAACCATAGCCCATTCTGAACTGGGAAGATATTCTGATTCCGCTAACCTTTCTTTCGCACTTGCTAAGCCATTTTTTTTGCACCGCGATTTCTTAGAAACACATGAACACCACAAACATGAAACCATGACTTACTATCGCCAGAAAGAATCCTTGATCCATCTGAGATCTCTATGTAATTCCTTCAAAACTGATCTCACTGACAACCAACTTGGCTAGTCCCAAGTCTTCTTAAACCTTCAAACCACAATACAGGAACCATACCACTGAATATCATGCCTAGCAAAGTCCGTCAGAACCCAACTGATCACTATAAAGACCTCTCGCACAACAATTCCTCCTCAAATCTATACTAAGCTCATTGTATACCATTATCCTACCTAAGTAACTGTTCTCAGAAAATATAATCAAATCTACTAGAAAACCCTGACAAAGCTCGAAATGTCATACCTCAAACCTCAAACTCATCAAATCCGTAAAGCATTGAATCCTATAGATCCTTTCTAAAATATAAACATAGACCATCGAACTCAAATCGAACAATTTTGACCTAAATGAAGGTACCATCCTCTATACCACCAATAGTCACCTCGAACGGACTCCAAATTTAAACCAATCATACCCTATCAAACACGTTTATGACGGCTAAATTCTAACCTTTTACTCACGCATAACAAATCATGTCTTGTCACCCTCTTCTCCAAAAGTCAAAACATATTCTAGTTGTCAACTTAGTACCGAGAACTTTACCTTCGAATCAATCTTCGAGTTATCAACCTTTACCCGATACGCACACTCCGATACCACCCAAACTTTTTCGATGTAAAACACGGCAGCCTCTTAATATAACATTTAATCATCAAACCTCCCATTGTAATACCTTGATATGCCCGTCATTTTTCAAAAGCATCAACTCTCGCAACTTCTTATGTCAACTCAAAGACAACAATACTCCAAGTCCTTAATATCCAAATACATTCATCCAAGACACCCACTCAATATAACTCATACATATGACACTTACCACGAATATGGTCCCATCTCAAGAATACAACTCTCTAGCCCTCACATACTGGATTCCACAAAATCTTTCTCTTAAACCACAACTAACTCATCCACCGAGAATGTTACGAAATTTATCCAACGGTGTACTACCAAGCCACTTTTATAAACCTTAACATGTTGGTTACCGAAACTTGCTTATCACTAGTTGCCGATCACGAACCTCATAGAATTTTTCTCTTATCACTTAGTCCATTTCTGTAGACTTTCTTCCTTAAGCTCACGCAACAATCACACGCCACAATCTAAATAGACTCAAGTAATCCCAATATGTACCTCATTCTTGCCGACTCTCGATCAACTATACCTTTTATCGACTCGTAATCAATTCATGATCATCGATAGAATAATCAATTCTCGAATCCATTCAATTGAATACCGCATAATCATAAGTCTTGCAAGCTAGCCGAATCAATCCTGGAGATAGGATCATACCACACACTCTGTACATTAGAGTTTCCTTAACACTTACAACTCTAAACTAAACACTTTCGAAATCCAGCGTATCACATAACAGTCTTACTAATATCCTCATGTACCCCACTGAATCGTCCTTGCCCTAATTGTCTTACTCAATCTCAGAAATTTTATCCCGAACTTAACTCAGTTAACCCATCATTGATCTACCATTTCAAACATCCTTGTTTACTAACCCCTTACTCAAAATCCTTAACGTTGCTAGCCCTCAAAGAATCACCTCTCGCCTCATTTATCGAATCAACACTCTAACCACTCGCACGACTATCCTATTTATTCAATCACATAAGCCGAGTAATAACACCACTAGTAGCGGGATCTAGTCAAATTTACACAATGAATACAAGGCCTCCAACCTTACTCCAACATTTGGTGCAACACGACACTCTCCCGAGTACTAAACTTTTAAACTGGCCCAACACTGATAATCGTTCCATTAGTCAATCACTGGCCCTATTAGCTCACGACACAATTGAAAATTCCAACTCATCCTTAAACTCTCAAGCCCACTCTACACTGAACAATCGCAACCAAGCTCTCACATCACTAATTCTTGTTTCAACAATTTCCTTTCTGTCTTTAACCTCGAAGACACCAATCAACCTCATCGGTCACACCTTTCACTGAAGGTTATAATATAATGCCCCTACAATCCAAACGTGTCTCAAGTACCCATACTACCTCACCTCAAGTCTTACGAACCTTGATCCCCTGAACCAGATAGCAAGATGCCTCATTGTAATCCTTCAGTTTCGGTATTTCATTTCAAATCACTTTTATCACTATCAATGAACAAACACTCAAATCTACTCGATCCTCTAAACTAATCATCTCTCTAAGCCGAACGAACCACCAACAATATCAATATTTCCTTCAAATCTAAGTGAAACAACCGATAACTCCCCGGTCATTACCTCTTCGCATTCGCCCATAATTGAAGTCTTTTCCATCAGTCGATTACTAGCTCCTCAGAAGCCTACAACTCAGTCAAATTTACACAATCAAATGATGTACCCATAGCATTCACTTAACTACCTTTAACATCTATAAGTTAATAACAAGAATGACTCCTTAGCACCATATCCCGAGAGATATCGCTCATGAACACTCGGGTCTAAGTACTATGAGTCACTGCCAAACCACACCTAATTATTCCCCAAGATTCAACCCTCTATAGTAACTATAGCTAGATGAGCACCAAATTCGCCATCGGTACCATTGTCACGCGAAACCCACTTACCTCTTCCACAACCGAATACAAAATGCCATTGACATCCTAAAACACTATCCTGACGAACATAGTAGATACCAATTTTTGCTTTCCTAAACCGATCATATCATCGAGGAAACTACTGTTGTTAAGCCATCAATGCACTTTGTCACTTCCGAGCACCTAACACTGAAGTATGAAGATCATGTAACCCTCTGAACTATCTTTCCCATTTCTCACGAATTCCCCCAATAAACGAGTCTAATCGCGAGTCACACAACATTCTAGTCTAATCTCAACTCCACACAATCGAATCCTTGACTGAACTTGATCACGTGTCCGAATCAGAATAACACATCTCGTACCATACCACAACACATCATAGATCAACCATTCACATAAGAATTTAAGGACGAATTTCCTTCTACAAGGATGATTAAGATAAGGCAGCCCGATACCAATTGAAATCGACTAGATACCAATTTGAATGAGGTCGCACGAGAGAATGAAAGAATTGGAAGTTTCTTAAATTTCTTATAGCCTCTCGCAGATAGATACGAAGGTCATCGTACCGATCTGCGAGACTCTACTAGATACGCTCTTGTATTATAGACCGGGTAACCTAGGGGTCTGATACCAACTTGTCATGACCCAACTTCACTAAGTCGTGTGGGCACCTACCTTTTCCACCTCGGTAGGCGAACCCTTATCCCAATAATCATAACACATAAGTAAAGCAGAAGAAAATAGAATAACGTAAGTCTCACGATAAAATATAAAGAAGTGCGAAAGTAGTAAAAATCCAACCCCAATATCTGGTCTGGTAATACAAGAGCTCTACCAATACTACAAGTCTGAATAATACATAAAATCTCAAATGATGTCCCAAAATAGAAATAACACATAAATTGTCACGCCCTAAAAAGCACCCTAGGCGTAACAGGCATCTGATGCTATGAACAACACCGGAAGCACCTTATAAAATCAATAAACGTCTAATCTCTTTCGAAAATCTTTTAATAAATACGAAAACCAGTAATTAATAAATTGGATAAAAGAACGATCATACTTTGATATAATCCGGTAAGTCAAATCAGAAACTTAGTAAGTAAATGTGGCAAAATACCCAACGAGTCACACAAGACTCCAATACACTACCCACAATCTGACAACGGTCTATGGAGCTTCTAAGATAATAAAGAGTGTCTAAAAATAACAGGACGTAGCCCGAAACTAAAATACAAAAAGTAAAGATAGAGTGGTGCCCCACGAACAACTATGTGGGCTCACCGAATAGTCTCAAAAGCAGCAAGTTCTCTTAAGTCGTAGGCGTATCACGAACATGCTCCTCAATGATACCTAACGTACCATCAAAAACAACAATGGTATGCCTGAATACTGGGTACTCAGTGAGTGTCTAAGGGGAAATAGTTAATAAAACCAAAGTAAGGTAGTAAAATCAATAAAATGATATCAAAAGAAACAGTTCGAACTCCAGAGAATAAGTAAGCCAGTAAACTAGGGAAATCACCAATAAGAGTCAACATACAGGAATATATCAAGTTCCACTTATGTTACAATTCACATCATTCTGTGTTTTATTTACGAACTCAAGGTTTCCACAAGCCACTCACAGGCAACAAAGATATAAAATAAGCCACTCACAGGCAACCAAAATACGAAACAAGCCACTCACAGGCAAATCAATCAGTCGATACTCTGGGCTAGGAAACTACGGAGGCTAATCATCCTCTGGACTAGCATAACAATAGATGCACTGGGCTACATGTCTCAGAAATCAATCATCCTCTAGACTGACACAGCAATAGATACTCCGAGCTAGGAAGCAACGGAGGTCAATCATCCTCTAGATTGACACAGCAATAGATACTCTGGGCTAGGAAGCAACGGAGGTCAATCATCCTCTGGACTGACACAGCAATACTCGTAGTGATACGTTAGGATCCATAATGGCTAATCATCCTCTAGACTAGCACAGCTTGCCCATACAGGCCCAAACACAAACAAAATATAGATCATGGCATATTAACCGAATCAACAATCATGGCTTAGAGCCAAATTTCACTTCTTAAGTGATCATCTCAAGATAGAGGCATTTCAAGTCATAACCGATTTAGAAATCTTATTCAATTTCAAGTTCAAGAAACCCATTCAACAACAAAACAATTTTAAGGTCCAACCTTTAGAAAAATGAGTTCAATCATCCAATAATGGGAAAAACGAGTTTCACAAAGTAGTATAGTTCGTATAAGGTTAGATGTTGGCTTGACCCTACACACATGACCCTGTCTAAAAGAAATCATCTTAAATTCCAAAAGAACTTCCACCAAACAAGAGTTATTGTTATATCCCGTATCTTTGTACATTGGGATATTTTAAGCTAATCGCGATAAGTTAAGGACAAGAATATTTTGGGATACGAGGTAGAGACTTTTAACCTCCAATTTTGTTTTAATGCACAAGTGCTTATAAATTTTATTTGGTATAGAAATATTATTGGAGGTTAGGGATTAATTAATTGTGATTAGATTAATAAGTAAAAATTAGTGATTAATTAAATTAATTAAGATTAATTACTAAGTGGGCCCCACCCGATATTAAAAAAAAGAATAATAAAATAAAAATCCAAGAAGTGGATTTGTGACTCTAAAGAGGGGGACATGTGTCCTCTTAGGAGCAAGCATATAAATAGAAAGTTGATGAAGACATTTCATTTCTTTCATTTCATTTCCAAAAGAAATTCAAAGAAAAAAAGGGGGAGCGACCGTAGGTCACTCTTGTTCACATGACCGCCATGGCTGTTTTAAAAAAAAAAATTGCTTTGATTTAATGCCAAGGTGATTTACAAGTTCAAGTAGGTGATAGCAACATCCGATATTGAATTGAGGAAGAAGAAATTGCGAAATTGGAGCAATTAAGAGTAGAAATTCCTCTGAGAAAATTGTGGTAAGATTTTCCTATTTTGTGGTGTAGTTGTGTTAATAAAGTTGTAATGAAATTATTAAAATTGAATTGGACGAAATCGGAAGTAAGGAAATACATGAAATTGTTAGTATGTGAAATCGTGGGTCGAAATGGATTTGGAATTGTTATGGGCTGAGTTGTGAGAATTTTATGTGTATATCACTGTTGTTGGTATTTCTGTGTTGATAGGAGGATAATTAGAAAGTCGGGTTAGGCGAATATATAGGGGAAATCTTTGCCCGATTTTCGTTAAGTCCTTGAATAATGAAAAACCCTAAACGAGACATATAAGTTAAAGAATAAGTTCTATAAGCGACGGCCTACGAATTTATGAACTAGAAAATATAGTTACTAACGATAACATTACTCTCATATTAAATAAGCTAAAAGAGCGATGAGGCGAACGGATTTACGGATAGTCGCTAGCAGGTATGTAAAGCCTATCCCTTCTTTCTTTTGGCATGTCCTAGACGTAAGTAAGATATGATATGAGCTTCGGGGTAATTCTATTCATAAGTTTCGAGCATGATTTATGATTCTTATTCACTTCTTGATATTAGAATTCTTAAAGTGGTCGATCCACTGCCCTCAAGTCTTCTATATGATTGGATAGTAAATGATATATAAAGGTTCCTATTCCTAAAGGATTCTGTAATAAGTAATGTCTTTAACTTTCATAAGCTGTTTCGTATTAATTTGATACATGTCTATGATCCCTGAGTCTTTATTTGATATAGTTCATAATGACATTCAAAGAGTACTGAGTATGACTACCATCCTGATACTCGAGTGTTGATTAGCCTACTTATCTATTGAGTCTCAAAGGATGATTTATATGCATATGGTTACTCACTACTCTGCTCGTGCATACTGTTGTTGCATCTTTCACCGAGTCCTGGGTCGGGTATGTTATCAAGCACATTTTACTACATTATCCACCGAGTCCCTCACTAGAGGGCCGGGTACGCTATATAATGATATGATGATATGATGATACGATGATATGATATGGCACCGAGTCCCATGATGGGCCGGGTACGGTATACGTGTACATGACTTTATTCACCGAGTCCCATAATGAGACGGGTACGGTATATGATAATGATATGCATGATTTCATTCGTAAGGTACAGGTACAATGACTTCTTGACTATTATACTTGTCTCCTGGAACCCCTACTTCAGTTATGATCTTTCTTATTGTATTTCATGCTTTATATACTCAGTACATATCTCGTCGACCCCGCTTTCTTCGGGGTGCGTTTCATGCCCGCGGTACGAATACGCTCGTTTTGGTGATCCGCCGGCTTAGGATATCTATTCGACTATCTTGGAGTGCTCCCTAGTCCGGAGCCTAGATTTTTAGTCACGATCCTTTTGTTGTATATATGTGTTATCCAGGGGTACGGCGGGGCCCTGTCCCGTCATATGTTACTGTTGTCACTCTTAGAGGTCTGTAGATATATGTGTGGGTTGTATATAGTTCTTTGTTCGGTTATTCGTATGACTTATGTTTTGGGGCGTTCCCGTTTGTAGTGGCGACCTTGTCGGCTTGCGAGTATATATGTTTTGGGATGTTGTGTGTAGTGGCAGCCTTGTCGGCTTACGTATGTATATATATATGTATTGGAAGTTGTGTGTGTTATGGTAGCCTTGTCGGCTCGTGGATGGCTGGGACGTTCCCCTACATTATGATAGCCTTGCCGGCTTATGTGTGATGTTGTTATCTATGGCAGTTGTAATCCTCGGGAGACAGGTTACTGTGATATGTGTATATATGCGACGAGTTTTGAGACGACGTCTTGCCTTTATATATATATATATATATATATATATATATATATATATATATATCATGCTAGTTGTAGATGGACCGATTATAGTTAACGGGTGTATACGAGTGTCTAGCTCGGGCACTAGTCACGACCTACGGGGTTGGGTCATGACAAAAGTGGTATCGGAGCAGTTCATCCTCGGTGTCTACGGGCCGTGTCTAGTAGAGTCTTATTTATCGGTGTGTTGTGCACCACATCTATAAACGAGGAAGCTACGGGACATTTAGGATGTTATCTTTCCTTCTTACTCTAGATCGTGCGATAGAGGCCGTATTATCGGGATAATTCCTCCCTAACGGATTATTATGTTTACGAGCGATGCCTCCAAAGAAAGCGACAGTACGGAAAGGCAAGTCGGTAGGCGGAGAGACCGACGGAACCGGAGAGTTACTAGAGCCCGTGCCCAGCCTGTGCCTGGGTTGTGCTCCAGTCAGCGAGCTATGTTAAACCGCCACTACCAGAAGAGCTTAGAGCAGCAGTAGCGCGCGGATCGTGGGGCGGCTCCCGCGCCTCTCGAGGCTCCAGTACCCGAGCCTCCAGCTCCTCAGCCAGGGGCGGAGGATAGGGCTATGAGAGATGCAGTTCAGTTGCTGACCAGACTAGCGGCAGGGCAGGCTCGCAGGCATGGACTAGGAGTTGACTATGTGGACAGACATGATAGTTTGAGGGCTCATGATTTCTTGACTTGTAATCCCCCAGAGTTCTACGGGTCAAAGCTCGGGGAGGACCCGCAGGAGTTTATTCGGCAGATGCAGCGTACATTGAGGATAATTAGAGCTTCCGAGACTGAGTCTGTTGAGTTGGCTTCGTATCGGTTGCGTGATGTAGCTGTTAATTGGTATGAGTCCTGGGAGTTGTCTAGGGGCGA
Source organism: Lycium ferocissimum (assembly GCF_029784015.1). Classification (NCBI taxonomy): domain Eukaryota; kingdom Viridiplantae; phylum Streptophyta; class Magnoliopsida; order Solanales; family Solanaceae; genus Lycium; species Lycium ferocissimum. Next base: position 36,520,748 of record NC_081346.1, read on the forward strand.
GGATGCTCCTCCAGCGGTATGGGATGAGTTTATGGAGGCCTTTCTTGGCCACTTTCTACCTCCGGAGATGAGGCGAGCCAGAGTTGATAGATTCTTGCATTTGAGGCAGAACGGCAGGAGTGTTCGAGACTATAGCCTGGAGTTTAATTCTTTGGCTAGACATGCGCCTACTATTGTGGCTAATATGGCTGATAGAGTGCACCATTATATGATGGGGCTGGATCGTTACTTGATTGATAGTTGTATGATAATGGCTTCTCAGCCCGGTATGGATATTGCTCGAGTGCAGGCATATGCACAGGGGGTAGAGGACCGACATGGGGGACTTCGGCCGATAGGGATCATGATGGGGTCGACGTAAGAGAGCTAGATCGGGTATTGATACTGCGAGTTTCGAGGCGAGCAACCTCGGCGGATAGTATATATCCTTCTCGACCAGCCGGAGTGCACCCCCACGGATCCTTTGGTAGGAGATTTGATAGCACGGGATATTCGGGAGGCGGTCGAGCTCCAGGGCTTCAGGTTCGCAGATGCACAGGAGTTCGAGTCAGTCGAGGCCACCTTTGCCTCGGTGTTCTCGTTGTGGTAGGCCTCATTTTGGGGAATGCCGTTTCACTACAGGTGCTTGCTTTACTTGCGGCCGTCAAGGCCATATTATGAGGGAGTGTCCGGGTTTGGGGGTAGTCCAGGTGGTGCGGCTCGGCTCTTGGGTCGATTCTTTGGTTCATCTTCTTCTGTAGCTATGCGCCTGTGGGGGCGGGGTATTCGGACACCGGCGGGCCGTGGTAGAGGCCGTGGCGGAGCTTCCGGTTCTAGCGGTCCTTTGAACCACGTATATGCTTTGGCTAGTAGACGAGGATCAGGAGGCGTCACCAAATGTGGTTACAGGTATATTATCGATTTTCTCTCGGGACGTATATGCATTGATAGATCCAGGCTCCACCTTATCATATATATCTCCCTTTGTTGCTAGTAGAATCAGAATAAAACCTGAGTTGATTGAACCATTTGAGGTAGCTACACCGGTAGGAGATTCTGTTATAGCAAAGCAAGTATATAAACAGTGTTCGGTGAATATATATAGTCGTCATACCTTGGCAGTTGATAGCGTTAGATATGACTGAGTTTGATGTTATTATGGGTATGGACTGGTTAGCTTCTTGTTATGCTAATGTTGATTGTAGAAACAAGATAGTTCGATTTCAGTTCCCAGGGGAGCCAACTATAGAATGGCTAGGAATACGGCGCATCGTAGGGGTATGTTTATTTCATACCTCGAGGTAAGGAAGATGGTTAGAAAGGGTTATATTTATCATGCGGTTCGTGTACATGATTTGAAAGCGAGAGGTACCGACTCTTCGATCGATCCGGTTGTTAATGAATTTCCGGATGTATTTCCGGATGAACTTCCGAGTTCTTCCTCCGAGCGGGAGGTAGAGTTCACTATAGATGTGTTGCCGGATACTCGGCCCGTATCTATTCCTCCCCTTACGAATGGCACTGCGGGCGAAAGAATTGAAGGAGCAACTAGGGATTTGTTAGAAAAGGGCTTCATTAGGCCCGGACATCACCTTGGGGAGCACCGATCTTGTTCGTGAGAAAGAAAGATGGGTCGGCTACGGATGTGTATTGATTATAGGCGGTGAACAAGGTGACCATAAAGAATAGATATCCCCTCCCGGGATTGACGATTTATTTGACCGATTGCGGGGTGCTAAGTGTTTCTCGAAGATAGACTGCGGTCGGTCGCTATCACCGAGGTACGGGTAAGAGAGGCGGATATTCCAAAGCGCCGCCTTCGGGACCGATACGGGCACTATGAGTTTAGGGTGATGTCTTTTGGTGACTAACGCTCCGGCGGTGTTTATGGACACGATGAACTAAGTATTCAAGCCGTTCCTAGATATGTTCATGATTGTATATATTGATGACATTACGGTCTATTCACGATCGAGGAGGAGCATACGGATCATCCGAGAATGGTACTTGGGGTGCTCCGGCCACCGAAATTGTATGCTAAGTTCTCTAAATGTGAATTCTGGTTGACGTCAGTAGCATTCTTGGGGCATATTATTGGAGCTGATGGCATTCGGGTGGATACACAGAAGATTGAGGGACGTAAAAACTTGGCCTAGACCTACGACACCTACTAAGGTACGTAGTTTTCACGGGTTAGCGGGATATTACGGGAGATTTGTGGAGAAGTTTGCTTCGATTTCGCGCCTTTAACAAGGCTAACTCGGAAGGCGGCTAAGTTCCGGTGGATTGATGCTTGTGAACGAAGCTTCCGATTCTTTGAAAGATAAGTTGACTACGGCTCCGATTTTAACTCTTTGCTGAGGGACCAGATGGTTATGTCATTTATTGTGATGCTTCCGTGTTGGGCTAGGTTGTGTATTAATGCGGCATGGCGAGTTATAGCCTATGCCTCCCAGCGCTCGGAAACATGAAAGAAATTATCCTACTCATGATCTGGAATTAGCAGCGGTGATTCACGCTTTGAAGATATGGAGGAATTATCTATATGGCGTGCATGTTGATATTTACACGAATCATAGGAGCCTTCAATATATTTTTAAGCAGAAGGAGCTGAATCTACGACAGAGAAGATGGATAGAGTTGCTGAAAGACTATGATGTCGATATTCTATACCATCCTGGGAAAGCAAACGTTATAGCAGATGCACTTAGCCGTAAGTCTATGGGCAGCTTGATGGACGTGCAACCAGAAAGGAAGGAAATAGTCCGTGAGATTTATCAGCTAGCTAGTCTTGGAGTCTGTTATATCCGGCATTTTTGCATATTCGGAAAATTCGAAATATTTTGACTTGTAAGGAACGAGGCCACATTTGGACCTTACTTAGTATGAATGTGTCGGTTATGAAAACATTGGTGCGAAAATACCGAGGAAGGCTAGGGGCAAAATTGGAAATTGGAAAAATAGTTTCATGAATTACAAGAAATGGACATGGAATAATTGGGCTTGGAAATTAAAAAAAGAAAAGAGAAGCCCAACCGGCCATGGGGGCTAGCCCAAGCCCATGGATTTTATTAATTATCCATGGGATAATTAATATAAAGGGATCATTATGTATAGAAACTTCAAGAAAAATCAAGAAATAAGAGCAAAAAAAAAAAGAAGAGAGAAAAACGGCCAAGAGAGAAAGAGAAGAGAAAAGGAAAGAAAAAAATTTCCTAGCCTTCAATCTTGGTCCAAAAATTGTAATTCTCTTGTATTCTTATCAAGCTCAAGATCCTCTTCAAGGTGGTATAATTTTCAAGGCAAGGAAGTGCTTGTGTTGGCAAGGAGAATTTATTGGAAAAGGGTAAGAATTTCATATTTTTATTATGTTATAGAAGGTTATATATATGTTATGGTGTGTAGAGTTGAATGAGAATTATGGAAATTGTGATATGTGGTTGCATGGCCGTGTGTGTGTGTGAAGTGCATGTGGCCGTGTACATGCATTGCTATGTAGTTAAGATGAGTTGAATTTTATGTTGTATTCTAGTTGTGGTTATGATGGAATTCATATTGGAAATGAAAGTTGAATGAATTTGATGGAAATTGGGAAACTAGATGTTGGCCGTGTGGTATGGAAGTTGAAATGAAAATGAATTAATTTTGTTTGCTATGTCAATTGTGTTGTTAAGGCCTTGTGAAGTAGGTGGAAGAATAATGGTTTAAGTTAACATGAAGAATTTGTTGTTAAGTTGTTGTCGGAAAGTATGCGATTTTATATAGTTTATGTAATTATAAGAATTGAAGTTGTAAGGTGCAAATGGTGATTGTTGTAAGTGAAATTGAAAGATAAAAATGTGTTGTGAATATTTATGTTGAGACTTGGAGGTTTGAGTGAATTATGGTTTTGGTGGGGAACTTGTATATTTTGTGAATATTTCGTGAAATGATATGAAATGTTTCCGGAATGTATTGGAGTGATTTTGATGGGTAGATGAATATGAAAACGTCGATATTGGATTGAACGTGTGAAGTTAGAATAGAAGTTATTGCATTATGAAGAAGTAATACTATTCCTGCTAGAATGTGTTTTAATTCGATTGTTGATGTTGTGGTGTTGTTGTTGGGTTGTTGTTGATTGTTCTAGCCGAGTTAAATTCTCGGGGATGCTATATGTGTAGGGGAAATGCTGCCGAAATTTCGGTAGTCTAGCGTGGATTTAAGTTGAGTTCATAAAGCTTAAAACTCACATTTGGTAACAATGACCATTTGTAGAGTTTTGACGAAACGGGAATCGAAATTGGACGAGCGTAAAGCATAACCAAGGTATGTAAAGTTTTGCCTTTCCTTCTTTGGCATGTTACGAGTGTAACAGGCTTGAAAGCGAGCCTCGATCGCACTTCTGCTTCTCACACTCCGAGATTGAAAATAGCTCAAAAATCATTCAGTAAGATTGAATTGTCCCTTTACCTTTTGTCGGCAAAATTGCCTATATGTGTATAATTTCCATAAATGGAGTCGGAACACCCTAAGATGGTTACGGACGACTCCCTAAGGTTTATTATCCATAATTTACGTACGCCACTATGATTGGGTCCGAGGTGGGCCCACAAGACCCCGATAGTTCTTGTAAGGCGTAAGTGACTCCGTTTTGTCCGATCTTTTTAGTTAATTCTTGGCTATCGTTCTGCTATCATATGATAATTGTTATGACTGTTTTTATGAGTTTCATAATATAGTACGACATCTGGAACGGTTGGATATTACGTTACCGGGAATAATGCATCGTGCTATCCCAAATGACACGTATGCGTATCTATTATGACTATGATCAGATAATTACGATTTGACTTATCTTACGAACTATTTCGGTTTCATTAAGTACGTATGTCGGTACGTATGTATATGGTTTCTCATTGATGCGGTCGTGGATGCCTCAATGCTTCCTTCCTTGCGCCGGGCCGGGTTACGCTGATTCGTGCACTTCCGGCTGCATTGTTCACCGCGTCCCTCGGATGTGCGGGCCGGGATACGTTTATATCCGATTATGATTTGATTATGTGATATTATGGGGATGGCGGCCGGGATGGCATTTGATTTGATACGTAATCCACCGCGTCCCGCACTAAAAGGGCCGGGTTACATTACCGCGTCCCTTATTAAGGGGCGGGATCGATATATGATATGTATGTCCGAATATGCTTATGACTGCGTAAACGATGCCGAGACTCGATTTGGATAAGGATCTGTCTGTCACATTTGCACGTCGATTCGGACTCGATTCTGTCGTCATACTTCGAGTTACGGTTCGTTTGAGAGTACGTACGTACACCTGCGTATCTCGGACGTCGTTTACGATTTATAATCACACTCTGTGCATCGATTTGCGTTGTGCTTCCGTCGACCACATTTTGTACCTGCGGTCCGTATCGAAACTTCGTCGGCTACACTCCATAAATCGGACATATTATGATTACTGTCGTACACTCTGTAAGTCTGACCCCACTACGGATCCGATTATTTTGTTATGATTTTACATATTTGACTGCGATTATGATTATGTATGTTATATTTCCGCTTTACATACTCGGTACACCTTCGTACTGACCCCCTGTTCTTCGGGGGGGCGCTACATGCCCGCAGGTACAGACGCACCTCGAGATACGCCACCAGCTTAGGGTACACTCGTTCTGCTGTTGGAGAGTGCTCCTTTTGATCCGGAGCTGATATTTTTGGTATATATCTTCTGTTGTTTGTCTGCTTTGTACATATGGTCATTTGGGTACGGCGGGGCCCGTCCCGTCTTCGATTCGTTACGTATGTTAGATGCCAGACATGTTTGTGGGTTGTGGGTTGTCAACTTTTCTAATAAGTAAGTACGAGTCTGCGATTTGAGTAATTACTCGCTTACTATGATAGCCCTAACGGCTTATGTACGAGTTTAAGTGTATACATATATTTTCGTGCGATGCGTTTTATATACGTATGAATTTATGTATGTCTAAACGGAATTAGCCGTTGGTATGCCGGATACTGTCGGTAGGTACGTATGGGTGTCCAGTTAGGACACCGGTCACAGCCCACGGGGTTGGGTCGTGACAGAGTCCGTTTGGCTGATTTTGGAGATACTGGGGTTTCTATCCGAAAGGTTGCTGAATCCTCTATTATGGAAGAGGTAAAGCGACGTCAGTACGAGGACCCTGTTCTGGCACAGTATAGAGATACAACCCTTGAAAAAGAGAAGACCCCATTCGAGATTACACCTGACGGAGTACTACTATATAGGGGCAGATTATGTGTACCTGAGGTTGCAGGGCTACGGCGACAGGTTATGGGAGAGGCGCACTATGCCCGTTATTCTGTTCATCCGGGGTCTACAAAGATGTATCATGACCTCAGATGCTTGTATTGGTGGGACGGTATGAAGAAGGACATAGCAGAGTTTGTTGCTCAGTGCCCAAATTGCCAACAGGTTAAGATCGAGCATCAGAAGCCTGGTGGATTATTACAGGAGATGGAAATTCTGACTTGGAAGTGGGAAGCAATTAATATGGACTTCATTACAGGTTTACCTCGCACTCCACGGAAGTATGATTCCATATGGGTTATTGTAGATAGGCTGACAAAATCAGCCTATTTTCTTCCAATCAGGACTACTTATTCAGCTGAGGACTATGCAAAGTTATATATTAAGGAAATAGTAAGACTTCACGGAGTTCCCATATCTATTATATCAGACAGAGGTGCTCAGTTTACAGCTAACTTCTGGAGATCATTCCAGGAAGGATTGAGGACACAGGTGAGTCTTAGCACGGCATTTCACCCTCAAAGGCGACGGACAGGCCGAGTGTACTAATCAGACGCTAGGAGATATGTTGCGAGCATGTGTTATTGACTTCAGAGGCAGCTGGGATGATCATCTGCCACTTATTGAGTTTGCCTATAATAATAGCTACCATTCTAGCATTCAGATGGCACCGTATGAGGCTCTGTATGGCAGAAAGTGCAGGTCACCTATTGGCTAGTTTGATGTTGGGGAGATGAAGTTAATCGGCCCAAATATGATTCAGCAAGCCATTGATAAGGTGAGACTTATTCGGGAAAGGTTATTAGCACTCGAGTCGACGAGAGTCATATGCAGATAATCGACGTCGACACTTAGAGTTCCATATCGGCGATTGGGTATTCTTGAAGGTGTCACCCATGAAGGGTGTAATGAGATTTGGCAAAAAGGGGAAGCTCAGCCGGAGGTATATTGGGCCTTATCAGATTGTTCGTAAGGTAGGCAAGGTTGCCTACGAATTAGACCTACCATCTGATTTGGAAGCAGTACACCCAGTGTTTCATGTGTCTATGCTTCGCAAATGTATTGGTGATCCTTCCAGGATATTCCCCATGGATGATGTCCAGGTAACGGAGGAGTTATCGTACGAGGAGAACCCTATAGCTATACTGGATCGTCAGGTAAGAAGGTTGCATACTAAAGACGTGGCTTCCGTTAAGGTATTGTGGCGGAACAATAATAGGGAGGAGATGACCTGGGAAGACGAAGAGGAGATGAAGAATAAGTATCCCTACTTGTTTCCTATGCCTACAGGTAATCTAAACTCCTAAATTGGTTATGTAGATTGATAAATGAATTATATGTGATAGCTATAAAAGAGACTCCCCCGAAGTCCCTATAAGACCTTGTGAGACTAGTATAACATTCGAGGACGAATGTTCTAAAGGGGAAGGATGTTATATCCCGTATCTTTGTACATTGGGATATTTTAAGCTAATCGCGATAAGTTAAGGACAAGACTATTTTGGGATACGAGGTAGAGACTTTTAACCTCCGATTTTGTTTTAATGCACAAGTGCTTATAAATTTTATTTGGTATAGAAATATTATTGGAGGTTAGGGATTAATTAATTGTGATTAGATTACTAAGTAAAAATTAGTGATTAATTAAATTAATTAAGATTAATTACTAAGTGGGCCCCACCCGATATTAAAAAAAAGAATAATAAAATAAAAATCCAAGAAGTGGATTTGTGACTCACAAAGGAGGGGGACATGTGTCCTCTTAGGAGCAAGCATATAAATAGAAAGTTGATGAAGACATTTCATTTCTTTCATTTCATTTCCAAAAAGAAATTCAAAAAAAAAAAAGGGGTCCCATAGTAATGGCTGCTATCGTTCACGGAGCAGCCATGGTATTCTTTTTAAAAAAAAATTGCTTTGATTTAATTCCAAGGTGATTTACAAGTTCAAGGAGGTGATAGCAACATCGGATATTGAATCGAGGAAGAAGAAATTGCGAAATTGGAGCAATTAAGAGTAGAAATTCCTCCGAGAAAATTGTGGTAAGATTTTCCTATTTTATGGTGTATTTGTCTTAATAAAGTTGTAATGAAATTATTAAAATTGAATTGGACGAAATCGGAAGTAAGAAAATACATGAAATTGTTAGTATGCGAAATCGTGGGTTGAAATGGATTTGGAATTGTTATGGGCTGAGTTGTGAGAATTTTATGTGTATATCATCGTTGTTGGTATTTCTTGTTGACGGGAGGATAATTAGAAAGTCGGGTTAGGCGAATATATAGGGGAAATGCTTTCCCGATTTTCGTTAAGTCCTTGAATAATGAAAAACCCTAAACGAGACATATAAGTTAAAGAATAAGTTCTATAAAGCGACGGCCTACGGATTTACGAACTAGAAAATATAGTTACTAACGATAACGTTACTCTCGTATTAAATAGGCTAAAAGAGCGACGAGGCGAATGGATTTACGGATAGTCGCTAGCAAAGGTATGTAAAGCCTATCCCTTCTTTCTTTTGGCATGTCCTAGACGTAAGTAAGATATGATATGAGCTTCGGGGTAATTCTATTCATAAGTTTCGAGCATGATTTATGATTCTTATTCACTTCTTGATATTAGAATTCTTAAAGTGATCGAGCTACTGCCCTCGAGTCTTCTATATGATTGGATAGTAAATGATATATAAAGGTTCCTATTCCTAAAGGATTCTGTAATAAGTAATGTCCTTAACTTTCATAAGCTGTTTCGTATTAATTTGATACATGTCTATGATCCCTGAGGCTTTATTTGATATAGTTCATAATGACATTCAAAGACTACTGAGTATGACTACCATCCTGATACTCGAGTGTTGATTAGCCTACTTATCTATTGAGTCTCAAAGGATGATTTATATGCATATGGTTACTCACTACTCTGCTCGTGCATACTGTTGTTGCATCTTTCACCGAGTCTCGGGCTGGGTATATTATCACGCACATTTTACTACATTATCCACCGAGTCCCTCACTAGAGGGCCGGGTACGCTATATGATGATATGATGATATGATGATACGATGATATGATATGGCACCGAGTCCCATGATGGGCCGACGCACCGTATACGTGTACACGACTTTATTCACCGAGTCCCATAATGAGCCGGGTGCGGTATATGATAATGATATGCATGATTTCATTCGTAAGGTACAGGTACAGTGACTTCTTGACTATTATACTTGTCTCCTGGAACCCCTACTTCAGTTATGATCTTTCTTATTGTATTTCATGCTTTATATACTCAGTACATATCTCGTACTGACCCCTTTCTTCGGGGGGCTGCGTTTCATGCCCGCAGGTACAGACGCTCGTTTTGGTGATCCGCCGGCCTTAGGATATCTATTCAGCTATCTTGGAGTGCTCCCTTGTCCCGGAGCCTAGATTTTTTGGTACAGATCCTTTTGTTGTATATATGTGTTATCCGGGGGTACGAGCGGGGCCATTCCATCATATGTTCTTGTTGTCACTCTTAGAGGTGGGCCCAGAAATATGTGTGGGTTGTATATAGTTACTTTGTTCAGTTGTGTCTGTATGACTTATGTTTTGGGGCGTTCCCATTCGTAGTGGCAGCCTTGTCGGCTTGCGAGTATATATGTTTTGGGATGTTGTGTGTAGTGGCAGCCTTGTCGGCTTGCGTATGTATATATATATGTATTGGAAGTTGTGTGTGTTATGGTAGCCTTATCGGCTCGTGCATGGCTGGGACGTTTCCCTACATTATGATAGCCTTGTCGGCTTATGTGTGATGTTATCTGTGACAGATGTAACTCCTCGGGAGACGAGTTCTTTAATATATGTATATATGCGATGCTTTTGAGACGACTTCTTTCCTTTATGTATATATATATATATATATATATATATATATATATATATATATATATATATATATATATATATATATATATATATATCATGCTAGTTGTGGGATCGATTATAGTTAACGGTGTGTATACGAGTGTCCAATAATGGCACTAGTCACGGCCTACGAGGTTGGGTCGTGACAGTTATAACTTATACAAACAATCAAGGAAGGATTCTCAAATACAAATCATACTTTCACAATATAAACGTACTTCAAAAGTAGACATACTTGAAAAGACGATTTTTGAAAAATAGACATACCTCAAATCCCGCTCAACCGTGATTCCCAAGGTTCTACAATCACACTACAATGGTTTTAGATGAGAAAGATTAGACCTTTAATCTAATTCTACCCATATACCCCCTTTATAGAAAAACTAGGGTTTTCATGTCTAGAACGTGTTCTTAAACACTTCATGAATCAATCATGGATTCTAATGCCATAGGATAACCTACACTAGTCTAAACCCTTTAAATAACATCAGAAAAGTCAAGGATCATACCTTATTGAAGGAATCTCAACTTCTCGAAACGTCCCTTTTTTCTTCTCTTTCTTGGGTTTCAAGAATCTAGGGTTTTTGGAAGATGAACTAGTGTTAATTTGATGTTAGATTGATGAAGTAATGATGGGAATTGATCAAGAACTTACCTTATATGTTTTGGGGAAACCGTAGGGTTGTTTCCTCTCAAAAAGTCAGCCAAAACAAAGTGTGAATGAATATAATGAAGTTAGGCTTTTATAATACTCGGGAAAAATCGCATCAGGCATAAAATGGTCTGGTGCGTCGCCTGGGGCAGCGCACACAGTGTATCTATTTTGACGGCATCAAAATTTTGAATTTCCTGAAAATTATCCTCGGGCGCCGCCCAAGGCACCGCGCACGCCTAATTTTTACACTGTACAGATGATGTTTAGTAAAATGGGCATAACTCCTACCACAGAGCTCTGTTGGAGCTGAGCGACCCACCGTTGGAAAGGTATTTCGAAGACTTACAACTTTCAATGAGGAAGGTTTCCCAAATTCCCAACCTATTTTTACAAAACTGGCTTAGAAGTCAGAACTACTGTAATTTAGACGAGTTTGAGAACTCTTACGAACTTCACTATTTGGGTTGACTTCAAAACGACTGCTTATCACCCAAATTCATCCCAAATGGATTAATATAGCTAAAATATCATCTTATTACTAGTTTTACACTTTGACACCTAACTCGAATTTACGGGTTGTTACATAAATAGTAAGAAAAGTCTTCGGGCAAATACAAACTTTCTGACAAAGAACATTAAAACCCTTGGTTTGAGCTATTGGGGAGGATTTACCTTGAAAATCCTATGTTTTTGTTGAAGAATGATGTTACTAAGCATGTCATGAGTACTAGAATTGATTAGGAGTCATTATAATGATCTTACCTTGACGTGGGAGGTTGAGAGGAGAAGAAACCGCTTCTTAAGGCTTGAGAAAGAAGCTAGAAAGAAATAAATTCTGAAAATTTGTGTAAGTGTCATATATATAGGTCGGGATAGGAAATCAGGAGAGGAAGCACTGCACGCTCCATCACGTGACCCTTGCATGCTTTGAGCCATGTGCCGCATTGTTACAACTCGTACTTTTGTACGTTAAATTTTGTCGTGAGTTAATCGATGTAAGCTTGGAGAGTGAGATTGTCATGACTTAATTTCACTAAGTCGTGCGGTCACCTACCTTTCCCGCCTCTGTAGCGAACCCGCATCCCAACAATCGTAAAACATAAGTAAAGAGGAAGAAATAGAATAGCGTAAGTCTCACGATAAAATATAAAAAAGTGTGGAAGTAGTGAAAATCAAACCCCAGTATCTGGTCTGGTCATACAAGAGCTCTACCAATACTACAAGTCTGAATAATACAAAAAATCTCAAATGATGTCTCGAAATAGAACTAGGACATAAATAGTAAGAAGTGTCTTCGGGCAGCGAATGTTCTCATGCTTACCTAGAATAGACTCGGCAGCAACCTCGATAATCAGCGACGAGGGGTAGAAGCAGATCCAACCTGATACTCTGCATTCATAAAAGAATGCAACAAGTGTAGGTCAGTACAAACAAGAAGTACTAGTAGGTATCATAGGCCGACTAAGACTAGCTAACGTATATAAAGATAATAAAGCAAGATAAACACGTAAAACAACAAGGCACAAGTCAACACGAATCAATAACCACGGTACAAGTCATCGCCTATGTTATAGCATCTAAACCCAACTGTGCCAAGTCTCAGTATAACAAATTGGAACTAGCATATCACAATCATATCACAACCATATCACAGAAAACCAAGCGGTACAATCCAATGCAATAATGTATGAATGATGAATGCAATGCATATGCACCGTACATATGTACTCCGACGATGGAACATTGCATCTCGGCAGCAAAACCCATGGGGGACCCGCGAAGTCCATGTACTAGTCACTCCGTACACAGCCCAAAGATGACTCCATATCCAACAAGTACGCCTCATATCATTCATTTCGCACACAGCCCAAAGATGACTCGATATACAATAAGTCTCAGAATAGTACCGGTCACTTCGCACACAGCCCAGAGATAACTCGTATCAAATATGTCTCAATGCATCTGTATTTCCTTCTTATTTTCCATCCTCAGTACCATAACAGGGACATATCAATGTATCATGGAAATGATTATGAATACGATGCAATGTAATATCAAATAACTAATTCAATCCCAAACAGTGCCACTCATAGCACACAAGTAATATCAAATAATAAGGCTACATAACAAGCCACAATGGAATCTCAATTCTCATCTCAATATCAAATCAAAGTAAGGTACCGCAGTATCATAATCATGATATATCACTAATCACCAATATCCAATGTCTCAACATGTTAACGGGCCAATAAATAAATAGAACAAGACAAGTCAACAATGCAATGGGGTGGCTAGCCCCCAAATCATTCAACAAGCCCCAACCTAAGGCAATATCCAACCCAACTTCACCCTCGAAGATTTACATGCATTCTTCGACAATATTATCTAAACATACGCTTCGCTAATCAAAGTCTCACCATAAGGTAAATCTTAACCTATCTGGAAAGTCAAACAACAAATCTCCAGCAGTCAAACTTTAGTCTTTCCCTTCCTTGTGCCTCATTATAATGAAAGTCTAGTCATATCCGGATTAGGAAATTAGAATCAAGAAGAATTATTATTCAAACCTTACTTCTATTCAAGACCCAAATCTCAACCCATGGAATGGGGTTTATGAACTAAAAAGATGAAATTAGGAATCTATAGGTCTCAACATGAAATTAATGCTCTAGGTCATTAATTCCCATCAATTATAAGCTAGAAGAACTAACAAATCACTTAAATTCGGATTCTAGGCAAAACCCCCAAATTTGAGTATGAACCCTAACTACCATTTCCCTAAATTACACACTAATTATGAAGAAATCATGAAATAGTAGACTCTAATCATCAATCCCATGCTTAAAGGAGCTAACCCAACCATTAATTCGAGATTTAGTAGCCTATAATGAAGAACCTACAAAACCCTCTTTCGATCCTCAAGTTCTTAATGAAACAAGCATGATTTTAAAGATTTCCTATGATGATTAATGGGATATGGAATAGAAATGAAGATGGAAGGACTTACCACAATGATTTTTCCCTAAGAAATGCCTTGAAATGCTCCCAATAGCTCTATTTTTTGAGTGGTATTGAATGAAAGACTTAGGGATTTTAACGCACATTTAATGAACTTCATTGCTCGTCACCCACTTCCGCGCTCACTTGAACGCTTCAACGGTCCCACTTCCGTGCTCACTCTAACGCTTTAACTGTCCTGCTTCCGCGATCTATGGCCAAATGCACAAGGCCACTATAGCGGTGACCGGCACCGCTGCCGTGGTCCTGGTGCCGCTATAGCGGGACACCAGAAACTTCTCAAGTTTCATCAACTCAACCCAAAATTCTGACTATCACCCGAGACCATCTGCTCACAAATCATATATGCAGACATATATAAAAACATGCTACAAACGCACTAGTGGCCTCAAAATTCCCAACGGAGGTCTCGTTGACCGAGTCAATCCCCGATACCTCAAAACCAACTTCCCAACTCAAGTCCTAAACCAAGTTCTAAAATACCATCCAGACCTCTCAAAATTGATAGATTCTCGAAAATGGTCCGTTTACCCAAAAGTCAACTTTGAGTCAACTCTTTTTCGCTTTACGCCCAAATTTCTCACAAAATCACCCAAATCATATCTAAAGACCTTGGGAAGCATGTCAACGGTCCCCTCAGCTCAAATTTGAGTTAAACAAGCTCGGAAAAGGGTCAGAAGCTTTACAAAAGCAATAACGACCAAACGGGTCGTTACACAGATTATCTTTGGGGTTATAAGTGGTTTTCCATGTTAATCCTAAGAGTTCAGAGGGTTTAGATCATTTTTCATGGTTATTGGAAGGTTTAGAGGTTAAACGAATCGAAAAGAATATGTTTCATCGAAAGTTGGGATTTTTTTGGTGTTTTACGGGCTGTATAATGGAATACGGACCGTATATTGGGTGTACTACACCGTATAATTGAAACAGTGAGTTGGGAGGATTTTGGGATTTTATGGTCCAAGAATACAGACCGTATATTGATTTATGATCCTATATATTTGAGGCGGTGCACTTCTTTTTTTTGATATATGAATGGTGGAGCTCTTTTGTTATGTCATTCATCATCTTCTCCAGATCCCTAACACCCAAAAACCCTCTCCCAAGGTCTCCCAAGGTTCCCATAACACCCCAAGGTAAAATCAAGGAATTTTAACATGAATCAAGCATCGAAAATCCCGTGGCAGTCGCTAGCTTGTTCTTCCTTTGGTTGTGCTGAATTGAGAGGATCCTTTGAGGTGAAGTGACCTCAAATTTGAGGTGATTCTTGTTTCTTGAGGCAAGATCCATCATCTCTTATATACCGAGACTTACTTGGCCAGACAGAGATATGCAGAGATACACCGAGCCCTATATGTGGCCGGCTAGCTATATTATTACATTATTTTATATAAGAAATGAGTCAGAGCAGGTAAGCGTGTTCTCAGAGTTTTCTTGTTTCATGTTATTTAGTTATATCAAACAGATTCAGTTTCAGTTATTATTCAGTTGCCTTACATACTCGGTACATTATTTCGTACTAACGTCCCTTTTACCGGGGGCATTGGATTTCATGCCTGTAGGTCCTGATAGACAGCTAGACAGACCTCCCCAGTAGCTAGAGCCGAGATTCAACTTGATTGATAAGCTCTATTTCATCTGGAGTTACCAGGTCCAGATTTTAGGAGTAGTTGTGTATATATAGACTTGATGGGTAGGCCGGGGCCCAGTCCCAACCACAGTTCAGTATGTTATCTTTAGAGGCTTGTAGACGAGTCTTGTATATTCTGTATACCAATATGACGGCCTTGTTGGCCCTTGTATATATTTATTTGGCTTTGCTGTTTGTAGACCTTAATGGCGGCTGTGTCGGCCCACAGAATTGTACATATATGTTTTGGGATGTTCCCCTTTCAGTTGAGATAGACATTGGTTACAGATGATTCTGAGTATGGCCTTGTCGGCCTAGATTGGTATTGTTTGCTTTGTAGGTAGGCCTTGTCGGCCTAGATTGTCGACTGTATTTAGGTTTCATAAAGCTACAAAGTGGTACGCTCAGGGTCAAGCAAGGCACCGGGTTCCGGCCATGCTCCCCAGTTTTGGGGTCATGACATGCATGGCATAGCATCCAACACTTGGAATAATTTCGGGTCATTTCGGTAAAATGTACATAACTTCTTGTATGGGGTTCGGATTAACAAACGGTCTAAAACGTTGGGCCCTAAATTCAAATACACATCTTCTAGACTCGATTTAATGTACACTCATAGGGTCAACCCTTAATCCAGAATATAAGGTGTTTGTAATGACCCGTTTGGTCGTTATAGCCTTTTTGGTGCTTTTGACCCTTTCCCGAGCTTGTTTAGCTCATATTTGACCCAAGGAGACCGTTGAAATGCTTTCTGACGTCTTTGGATTTGATTTTGGTGACTTTGTGAGAAATTTGGGCTTAAAGCGAAAAAGAGTTGACTCAAAGTTGACTTTTGGGTAAACAGACCTTTTTCGAGAATCCGTCGATTCCTAGAGGTTCGGATGGTCTTTTAGAACTTGTGTGTATATTCAGTTGGGTTCCTAATACACTCGGGTGCATTTTGGGACTTGGGTTGGGAAGTTAGTTTTGAGGTACCGGGGGTTGATTTGGTCAACGAGACCTCAGTTGGGAATTCCGAGGCCACTAGTGCGTTCGTAGCATATTTTTGTGTATGTCTGCATATATGGTTTGTGAGCAGATGGTCTTGGGTGATAGTCAGAATTTCGGGTTGAGTTGATGAAACTTGAGAAGTTTCTAGTGTCCCGCTATAGCGGCACCAGGACCACGGCAGCGGTACCGCTTTAGCGGTTACCTTGCCGCTATAGCGTCTTGTGTATTTGGGCAGGACCGCAGAAGCGGTCATGGGACCGCGGAAGTGAGACCGCTAAAGCGCTAATGTGAGTGCGAGTGTACGGTGACGGCGTTTAGATTCATTAAATGTGTGTCAGTGCCTCCTAAGTCTTTCATTCAATACCACTCCGACTTTAGAGCTTTTTGGGAGCATTCAAGGTTGTTCTTCATAGAAAATCATTGTGGTAAGTTCTTTCACCTTCTTTTTCATTCCATGTTACACTATTCACCTTAGGAATCCATTAAGCATGCTAGTTTCTTTAAGAAATAAGGATTAAAAGAGGGTTCAATGGGTTCTTCATTCTAGGATATTAAATCTTGATTTATTGATTGGGTTAGCTTCATTAAGCATGGAATTGATGATTAGAAACTATTATTGCATGATTCCTTCCTTATTAGTATGTAATTTATGAAATTGGAAGTTAGGGTTTATACCCAAATTTGGGAGTTTTGCCTAGAATCTGAATTTAAGTGATTTGTTTGTTCTTCTAGCCTATAATTGATTGGAATTGATCACCTAGAACATTAATTTCATGTTAAAATGTATAGATTCCTTATTTCGTCTTTTTATTTCATAAACCCCATTCCATAGGTTGGGATTTGGGTCTTGAATAGATGTAAGGTTTGAATGATGTTTCTTCTTGATTCTAATTTCATAATTCAGATATGATTAGACTTCCATTATCTCGAGGCTCAAAGGAAGGGAGATATTAAGGTTTGACTATTGGAGACTTTGTTGTTCGACTCTCCAGGTAGGTTACGGTTTTCCTTATTGTGAGACTTCGATTAGCGAAGCGTATGTTTAGATGATATTGTTGGAGAACGCGTGTAAACCTTCGGGTATGAAGTTGGGTTGGATATTGTCTTAGGTTGGGCCTTGTTGTGTGATTTGTGGGCTAGCTACCCCGTTGCATTGTTGGCTTATCTTGTTCTATTTACTTATTGGGTCATTGCCACGTTGAGACATCGAATATTGGTGATTAGTGATATATCAAGGCTATGATATTGCGGTACTTGATTGATATTGAGATGAGAATTGTGATTCCATTGAGGCTTATTGTGTAGCCTTATTATTGATATTACTTGTCACGATCCAAACCGATGAGTCGTGACGAGTGTCTGACCTCTAGTGACCAAACACCCCTAAACACCTATATGAACCATACTGAGCATCAAGGGCCTATACATGACTTAAACTGATCTCATAAATAGGCGACATCATGAACACTGAACAATCTGTATATACATAGCAAGCTGAAAGAATAAAGCGTGCTTTCGCCTAAGCTCACATATGCCGTACACAAAAAGAATAGGGTTTACAAGGCTACATCATCCGACTAATACATACAATCGTCTACGTACCTCTCTACATAAAAGTTGTAGAAAGGACGGGATAGTAGTCTCCGTCATACCCATACGCATATACATCTCGGTGGTGGCATACCAAACCGACCGCCCTCCGGATCAAATGGAGCGCACCGACCATCGCTAGATCTAGAGGTCTATAGCCGGGACCACCGTTCGTCTACCTGTATGTCACGACCCGACTAGGGGGCCATGACGGGTATTCGGAGCTGACTACCGAGCACCACCCATTATGCTAATCGTCATACTCATCCTGGACATATATAATCTTGAAGGCAACACATGTATGTATATAAGCCCTCACGGCTGCAAAAATGATATACAAATGTACAATGTAGTCATCATGGAGCATCTACTACCCACACATATGCATCTACGAGCCTCTACTCGAGTACTAAGATATAAGGACGGGACAGGACCCCGTCGTGCCCAAATATATGTACACAAAATAATATCTCCAAAAATGGCACCTCCGTAATAATGAAGTGCTCCCCGTAACCGCCGAGTAGCTCCTTGGAACTGGGCCACCTCCCCGTTCACTCGTGGGCATGAACACAAATGTCAAAAATAGGGAAGAGACGCGCACGAACATTGTACCGAGTACGTAAGGCATGAACAATAATAACATATCGAAGAGATACAAACCTCGGAAAATGAAAACAACCCGTAGTCGAATGTCATTTAAGACAGAATAATGCATGCTGACTAACATCATAAATAACATCATATCAAGTATATAAGCTGCCCGACCATATAGGTACGGTGTGATCATCATTAGCCCGCGTTACGTGCCTCCCGTGTCCGGGTAAACATCTCATATCGCCCACTAGTTGGTATCTCGCTCTACGCTCTAGACACGGTGTATATGCCGCGCCTTAGCCGTTCGTGTCTACCCGCCATATAGGCGCGGTGTAATCTCATCATCATCTACTTATCATAAAGCATGCATAAAAACTCAAGGATAAGCTATAACTCTACCTGTGATGTAAGGCCGAGAACCCCCCGATTCCATTACGGAGTAGTATACTCATCACGCCCACCTCAAGGAAACTAGCATTATAAGGTGCGTGTAACAACAATGAATAACGTCAAGGAATCATTAGCTTTAGAATCTTTAGACGTAAACTCATCATCATCATATTCGTAACATATCTCTTATCATTATCTCAGGAGAAACTCTTTATAAACATAGACTCATAGTTTCTAGAATGTAAGAAGGTCATGGAAAAATAAAGGGAATCATGCCTTAGAAAAGAAGGGACTAGCCTTACATACCTTTTCGCCTTTCTAACTTGCCGACTAAACGCTTCCTTCCAAGTTTGTAATTCTACATTCAAGAGAATTCGTGTTAGAATTAGATAATCGGAAGTATACTTAAGTTTAAGCTAAAGCTAACAAAAATTGGGCATCATCTCCTTTGTTTCTACGACTTTCTCCATATGATATAACAACTCCCAAACATCCATACAACATTCATAATATCGTAATCAACAACTTCTTCACGTTCAACGTTATTCAATTCCCACAATTCCTTACCAAAATGATTCATGACCATAACTATGGCATAACACCGTATGCGTTCTCATATTATAGTTCCTTAATGTCATTTGTATCATCTACTAACTTAGCACTTCACTAACAACCTAAGGAGCGTTATAACTCTTCCTCAAGACATCATTAAATCCACATTAGCTCGATACTTTGCAACCCTTCTTCAAAACACGACTTATGCTTGACATTCTTCAACGAACTTTCTTCTCTTGCCTCAAACGTCTTTGGAATCTTAATTAGAACCGTTAAGTACTACTTATTACTTATAGAAACACCATATACTTCTTGCCTTGCGTTAGTCTATTTACTGAGCAACAACATGCAATTTTTCGAAGTGTGCGATAGACCAAGGCATGAACGCATTTTGACTAATCTGGGGAGTCGCACGATAATGATCGAGTATGTAAGGTATAAGAACAAATATATATATATATATACAAGAATCATGAATAAGATCCGAACTCCTGTTTAAAGGACTATCTACATGTACTGTATGAACTAGTATCCGTATGTATCCGCATAACCCGTGTAACCGACAATGCCATCGCGCGCACAACATGCATGCCCATGCCTATCAATGAAAGTAATATATATATATATATATATATATATATATATATATATATATATATATATATATATATATATATGTGTGTGTGTGTTTGTGTGTGTGTGTGTGTGTGTATATAGATATATATACATAGCGCGCGCGCGCGCGCGTCTTTTTTATATACGTGCGTGTATAACGCCGTCTTTTTCTCATATCATATCGGCCTCTCCGCGGCCATCATTATATACATTCATTAATGTACGTACGGCACGATTCTCATATCATCATTATGGTGGTAATGCGTGTATAACACCTATATCTCTTCTCATACTTCACATATATCTAATATTCGCGTATATAACGCCTTCTGGTCACGGGTCAATGTACATAAATATATGATGAATGTAATGCATGAGTAAACTGTATACATATAACTGGCTACATAAGACTGGACTCATGAACAGAAGGAACACTCATAAACGAGGTACATGAACATCAAAGATCAAGTACTTCTAATGCTTCTAATGCGAGTAATATGGAAGCTCGCTTACTCGCTTGTTGGCTCATATTATAGGATCATGCCAAAAGAAGGAAAGGATAGCCTTAACATACCTTGACGTATATCAAATCGCCCAACCTCTACCTCTTGAACTTGTAAATCTACAATTGAGATAACATAGCCTTAATTAGACTATTTGCCTCTCTTACTAACCATCTTTGAATACATATAGAGCTTAACGAATTATGGACAACACTTCCCTTGTAAGCTCAACATCTCTTCAACTTCCCATTCAATCCAACATCAACCATAACAACAATAACAACATATATATATATATATATACTCAAATTTTTCCCCAATCATCTCTTAAAATAGCCTCAAGTCACTACCTTGCCCTTCATCAACTTACCACTTCCACAAATACCTTCTCTTTACTTAAAATCACTAAAACTCTTGATAATAAACTCAAATACAAGGGTAGAATCATTTATATACCTTGAGGGGTCTAAGATTCCAAAGATCAACTTCAACTCCAACCCCCTAAGCTTCACAACTTGAAGAAACCCTAGGAACAACCTTCTTCTTGACAAGCACGGGTTCATGGGCTCGAATCTTACCAAATCTCCACTAATAATGATGGAAAATATTGGGAGAGAAAATATTAGGGTTTTTCTGATTTGGAATAGAGAAAAATAAGAAATAAGGTCGTGAACCACATATTTATACTTGGAAGCCAAAAAGCTACAGCGGTCCGGTTCGACGAGCGGGTCGACAACCCGTCGACTTGTCGACGGTTCGTCGACTTGCTCTGTCTACCTACGCTTGCAGATGCAATACTATGGAACTCTGTCGATGCCACGTATCGACGGTCTGTCGACCATGTTGATGACCCGTCGACGATGACTGGTGTCTGTAGATTTTCTCAGATTCAGCTCAGATCGCGTCGAATCGATTCGTTCAACTTCTAACTCTATAAATTACCACGAACACCTACTGGTACCCTTGTACACTGGGCAAGACACTTTCTACCTCCAAACTCGGGCTCGGGTCTCTATTCCAAAGGCATACCCGACTAAAAAACCATAGGTTCTACTATGATGAAAACGAGAGGTGTAACATTCTTCCCCCCTTAGACATTCGTCCTCGAATGTTCGAATAGTCATAGGTTATAAAAATTTTGGCAGAGTTTTCCCTGTACTTATACCAATCCGTCCTACACACAGCAACCCAAAATAATACCACACGGGGCCACATACTATAACATATGATACTAGGGCTTCACACGACCAAATCACGATAACTGAAATGAAATAATAACTGGGAAAGATGGTGCCTCAGACTGCACCTCCCTATACTGTTGGGAACAAATACGGGTACTTAATCTTCATCGCTTCTTCCGCTTCCCAAGTCACTTTCTCAACATTCTAATTCCTCCACAAGACTTTAACGAAGGCTACATCCTTGGTTCGCAACCAACAGACTTATCTGTCCAATATAGCAACTTGAACTTCTTCGTATGATAACTGTTCGGTCACCTGGATATCATCTACTGGTATAACTCTTGAAGGATCTCTGATGCATTTACGAAGCATAGATATATGAAATACCGAATGTACCGACTCTAACTCAGAAGGCAATTCTAGCTCATATGCCACCGTGCCTATAGTACGAATGATCTTATATGGCCCAATATATCGAGGGCTCAACTTATCCTTCTTGCCAAATCTCATCACTCCCTTCATAGGCGAAACTTTTCAGGAACACCCAATCACCTATCTCAAACTCTAGCTTACGTCGCCGATTATCCACATAGGATTTCTGTCGACTCTAAGCTATTAGCAATCTCTCTCTAATCACTTTCATCTTATCAACTGCTTTTGGCCGAATTGTCCGGCCTACTAACGATTTTTCTCCAACATCAAACCATCCTATGGGCGATCTACATCTCCGCCCATATAAGGCCTCATACGGAGCCATTTGAATACTGGAATGATAACTGTTATTGTAGGCTAACTCGATAAGAGGCAAATGATCAACCCAGCTACCTTGGAAGTCAATCACACAAGCTCTCAACATATCCTCAAGTGTCTGTATAGTACGATCCCGACATACACATGCATGCAACGGTGAAATACGGTGCTAAGACTCACTTAAGTCCCCCCGATCCCTGCTTTGAAAAGACTTCCGGAGAATTTAGGCGTTTGTGAGGGCGCTCCCCTATCGAAATAATGGCCATAGGAACACCATGAAGCCGTACAATTTCCTTGAGTCGCTTCGCGTAATCCTAGGCCATAAGTAGTTCGGCACGAGAGGAAAGTGGGGCTGACTTTGTGAGCCTATCAACTACAACCCATATGGAATCATACTTCCATGGAGTACGGGGCAAGCTTGTGATAAAGTCCATATTAATTACCTCCCACTTCCATGTCGGAATCTTCAGCTCTACAATAGACCTGCGGAAGCTTTCCGGTGCTCTAGTTTGACTGTGGCCCACATTTGGACCTTTGAGCAATAAATTTTGCTATATCTCTTTTCATACCATCCCATTTAATAAACTTCCTTGGGATCATGGTACATCTTTGTTGAGCCTGGGTGAATAGAATAACGGGAGTAATGTGCCTCCCTATAACTGGGCGAGGGTCCCGCAATATTAGGAACACATAACCTACCTCGATACAGAGTACTCCATCACCCGTAATCACAAAGGGTGTCTTTACTTTCTCTCGAGGTGTCTCGGTAGTGAACTAAAAACGGGATACTCATCTTGACGCTTCCTTATCTCTCTCTGCCAAAGATGACACCGCCGTGTCTTGAACAATAACTCCTCGCATCACCTCGAATTTATCAATCGAACTCCCGAGGCTAGCTAATTGACGAACTTCACGGACCATTGCTCTTTTTTCTCTGCGCACATGACAAGCTACCCATGGATTTACGACTAAGGGCATCAGCTACTACATTAGCTTTCCCAGGATGGTACAAAATATCCATATCATAATCCTTTAGCAACTCTAGCCATCGCCTTTGACGTAAGTTCAAGTCCTTCTGCTTAAAGATATACTGAAGGCTCTTATGATCAGAATAGATGTCAACAAGGACACCCTATAAGTAGTTCCTCCATATTTTCAAAGCATGAATCACTGCCGCTAGCTCAAGATCATGGGTTGGATAATTCTTCTCGTGCTTCTTCAACTCTGCTCTAGAAGCATAAGCGACAACCTTATCGTGTTCAACACACGAAACAATCCAACACCTGAAGCATCACAATATACCACATAGCCATCTGTCCCTTCTGGAAGAGTCAAAACAGGTGCTGAAGTCAGCTTATCCTTCAACGTCTGAAAACTCTGCTCACAAGCATCTGTCCATTGGAACTTAACTGATTTCTGAGTCAACTTAGTCAATGGGGCTGAAAGAGAGGAAAATCCTTCTACGAACCTTCTATAATATCCCGCCATGCCTAAGAAGCTACGTATCTCTGTTGGTACCGTGGGCCGTGGCCAATTCTTCACAGCCTCAATCTTTTGGGCATCCATTCTAACGCCTTCCTCTGAAATAATGTGACTCAAAAAAGCCACAGAGTTCAACCAAAACTCATACTTGGAAAACTTGGCATACCACTCACTACCTCGAAGAATTCCAAGCATTGTTCGTAGATGTTCTGCATGGTCAGCCCCAGACGGCGAATAAACCATAATATCATCTATAAACACAATCACGAACAAATCTAGGAAAGGTCTGAATACACGATTCATCAAATCCATGAATACGGCTAGGGCATTAGTTAGCCCGAATGACATAACATGAAACTCATAGTGGCCATATCTAGTCCGAAATGCCGTCTTTTGAATGTCTTCCTCCTTCACCCTAACCTGGTGGTATCCTGACCTCAAGTCTATCTTCGAGAAATATTTGGCGCCTTGCAACTGATCTAATAAATCGTCGATCCTCGGGAGCGGATACTTATTCTTTACAGTCACCTTATTCAACTGCCTATAATCAATACACATTCGCAAAGAGCCATCCTTCTTCCTTACGAATAATACCGGTGCTCCCCATGGTGATGTACTGGGCCTAATAAAGCCCTTTTCAAGCAAATCTTTTAATTGCTCCTTCAATTCTTTCAACTCCGCAGGTGCCATCCTATAAGGAGGAATAGATATCGGCTGAGTGTTTGGCAATAGGTCAATGGTAAAATCAATCTCCCTCTCCGGGGGGATGCCTAGAAGCTCATCTGGAAACACCTCTAGAAACTCATTAACCACAGGAACAGACTGAAGAGTCAGCGAATCTGCCCGCACATCTTGAACTCGAACTAGGTGAAAAATATACCTTCTCTCTCTCGATCATCTTCTCTCGACTTAAGGTAGGAAATAAACCTACCCCAGGCGAAACGGCATTGCCCTTCCACTCGGGGCCGGCTCGCCCGGGAACCCAAATCGAACCATCTTTGCTCTACAATCAACATTAGCATAACAAGAAGCCAACTAGTCCATGCCCATAATAACATCAAAATCAATCATACCTAACTCAATCAAATCTGCTATGGTGTGGCGGTCACAA
Source organism: Lycium ferocissimum (assembly GCF_029784015.1). Lineage (NCBI taxonomy): Eukaryota > Viridiplantae > Streptophyta > Magnoliopsida > Solanales > Solanaceae > Lycium > Lycium ferocissimum. Next base: position 36,545,981 of record NC_081346.1, read on the forward strand.
ACTAAAACAACACAACCCCGACATACTCGCTTAGCTATAACTGGATCACCAACTGCCGTAGACACCTCAAAGGGTTTAATCAACTTGGTCTCTATCCCAAACTTACTGGCAACAAAGGGCGTAACATAGGATAAGGTGTAACCTAGATCAATCAGTGCATAAACATCATGGGAGGAAACTGATAATATACCTGTAACAACATCAAGAGACGTCTCGCGGTCTGTCTACCCGCCAATGCATACACGCGGTGCGGGGAGGCTGCTCGGGCGGATGTTCCCGCTCTCGCTACCTCGCCTGGCGGCGTCTAAAAACGCCCTAAAGGGGCGCCTTTGGCTGTAGAAGAGCCGACCACGGACCACATGGTGAACCATACTGCCTGACCACTCGCCCGGGCGCTCCATGTCGCTGTGGCTTTGTTAGGCATAAAGCACCAGCATCCAACCAATCGATGCGCACGTGTAGCAACTGCTACACTGAGCACACCGCGGCAAGGGTGGCCTGGCCTGGCCTGACTCTGGTCGGTACGGAGAGCCTGATACCCTGGAACTCTGGCCCGCTTTGGAATAAAAAGACCGATCAAACCTCGGACCTAAAAATTACGGAGATGCACTCCCTGCTGAATGGAAAGGATATCGGGGATACTGTTGTCTCTGTCCTCCCCTAGACTCACCCCCAATATCTAAAGATCTAGCCCTCTTGCCATGGCCCCAGTCACGGTCTGTCCTTCGCTGACGCTTGCGGTCCTCCAAATTCAGTACAGATGCCTATATACGAGAGATATCCATGCCTGGCTGTAATGTAGCAGTCGTACAAGCATTTATCAAATGTGGCCCGAGACCAGCCACAAAGCAATGAACTCCGTCCTCCATCTCAGCCACCATGGCTGGAGCATATCTGGCGATGGAATCAAAATACATGCAATACTCCTGGACACTCATACTGCCCTCCTCAATATGTAGGAATCTATCTGCTCGGGCTCGCCTGACCTCAGGAGGTAGATAATGGCGAATAAAGGCATCTGAAAACTCTCGCCACACAGCTGGAGGGGCATTCTCTCCCCTAGATAACTCCCAAGTTCGATACCACTGTACTGCAATATCACAGAGCCTATACGAAGCTAACTCTACAGACTCGACCTTATCCGCGTGCATAACCCTCAAGGTCCTCTGCATACGATCAATAAAATTCTGGGGGTCCATATTTTTCTTTATCACGAAAAACTCTGGAGGACCTAACCTAAGGAAGGTCTTAACCCTCGAACTACCAGTCCTATCTGCCTGGTCAACACTAACTCCCTGCCGCTGAGCCTGGGCAGCTACTAATCTGGTCAATAACTGTATAGCATCCCGCACATCCTGGCCCGGTGCATCCGACTGAGGAACTGGAGCAGGTGCTGGAGGCGGGGTATGCGATGTCTCAGATGGCCCCTCACACTGGACCTTATCCTGGGCCCTCGTGGCCGGCCGAGTACGGCTAGTGGCCTCACCGGCTGCTCTCTTGTCCTTCTGGGCAGCTGTAGCTTTCTTGCGGGACATCGCTGAAATCAGAACAATTCCTCAGAAGTGAACGCTTAACACATGGCTCTACCGCACAATCTAAGAGAGAAGGAATGACATCATCCTAAATATCCTGTATCCTTCTGTTTATAAGTGTGGTGCACAATACGCCCATAAACAAGACTCTACTAGACACATTCTGTAGACAACCCTAGGACGGAACTGCTCTGATACCACTTCTGTCACGACCCAAACCGATGAATCATGACGAGTGTCTGACCTCTAGCGACCAAACGCCCCTAAACACCTATCTGAACCATACTGAGCATCAAGAGCCCATACATGAGTTAAACTGATCTCATAAATAGGCGACATCATGAACACTAAACAATTTGTATATACATAGCAGGCTGAAAGAACAGTGCAAGCCAGCTAGGCTGCAACATATACTCTACACAAAAGAATAGAAGACGACAAAGCTACATCATCTGACTAATACATACAATTTTCTACAGACCTCTACTGAGATAAAAGCTGTAGAAAGGACGGGACATGGCCACGTCATACCCATATGCATATACATATCAAAAGGGTGGCATACCAAAACTGACTGCAGCTCCGGATCAAATGGAGCGCACTAACCACTGCTAGATCTAGAGGCCCTACTGAGATGGACCACCTATCTATCTACCTGTACCTGCGGGCATGAACGTAGCCCCCCGAACAACGACGAGTCAGTACGGATAATGTACTGAGTATGTAAGGCATAAGAACAACATATATATATATATATATATATATATATATATATATATATAAGAATCATGAATAAGATCTGAACTCATAAGTTGAAATGACTATCTTCATGGACTTGTATGAACTAGTATCCGTATGTATCCGCATAAATGCGTGTAACCGTATAATATGAATGCTCATACTTTATCAACGAAGTCATATATCTATATATATATATATATATATATATATATATATATATATATATATATATATATATATATATATATATATATATATATATATATATGCATACATATATGTGTGTGTGTATGCGTGTATAACGCCTGTCTCTTTTCTCATATCATATCGGCCTCTCTGCGGCCATCGTCATATACATTACTACGGTATGTGCAGCCCGATTCTCATATCATCATCATGGTGGTAATGCGTGTATAACGCCTATATTTCTTCTCATACTTCACATATATCTAATATTCGCGTATATAACGCCTTGTGGTCACAGGTCAATGTATATAAATATATGATGAATGTAATGCATGAGTAAACTGTATACATATAACTGGCTACATAAGACTGGACCCATGAACAGAAGGAACATTCATAAACGAGGTACATGAACATCAAAGACTGAAGTACTTCTAATGCTTCTAACAGTAGAGTAATATGGAAGCTCGCTTACTCGCTTGTTGGCTCATATTATAGGATCATGCCAAAAGAAGGAAAGGATAGCCTTAACATACCTTGACGTATATCAAATCGCCCAACCTCTACCTCTTGAACTTGTAAATCTACAATTGAGATAACATAGGCCTTAATTAGACTATTTGCCTCGCTTACTAACCATCTTTGAATACATATAGAGCTTAACGAATTATGAACAACACTTCCCTTGTAAGCTCAGCAACCCTTCAACTTCCCATTCAATCCAACATCAACCACAACAACAATAACAACACTTATATATAAATATATACTCAAATTTATCCCCAATCATCTCTTAAAATAGCCTCAAGTCACTACCTTGCCCTTCATCAACTTACCACTTCCACAAATACTTTCTCTTTACTTAAAATCACTAAAACTCTTGATAATAAACTCAAATACAAGGGTAGAAATCATTTACATACCTTGAGGGGTCTAAGATTCCCAAGACCAACTTTAACTCCAATCCCCTAAGCTTCACAACTTGAAGAAACCCTAGGAACAACCTTCTTCTTGACAAGCACGGGTTCACGGGCTCGGATCTTACCAAATCTCTACTAATAATGATGGAAAATATTGGGAGAGAAAATATTAGGGTTTTTCTGATTTGGAATGGAGAAAAATAAGAAATAAGGTCGTGAACCACATATTTATACTTGGAAGCCAAAAAGCTACAGCGGACCCGTTCGACGAGCGAGTCGACGACCCGTCGACGTGTCGACGGTCCGTCGACTTGCTCTGTCGACCTGCTCCTGTAGATGTAAGGCTATCGAAACCTGTCGACTCGGCGCATCGACGGTCCGTCGACCAGGTCGATGCCCGTCGACGATGACTGGTGTCTACAGATTTTCTTAGATTCAGCTCAGATCGCGTTGATTCGATTCGTTCAACTTCTAACTCTATAAATTGCCAGGAACACCTGCTGGTACCCTTGTACACGGGGTAAGACACTTTCTACCTCCAAACTCGGGCTCGGGTCTCTATTCCAAAGGCATACCTGACTAGAAAATTATAGGTTCTGCTATGATGAAAACGAGAGGTGTAGCATTACTTGTGTGCCATGTGTGGTACTGTTTGGGATCGAATTTGTCACGACCCGGCTGCGGGCCATGACGGGTTTCCGGGGCTAACCGCCGAACACCGCTCATTCTGTTACTCATCATGCATTCATTCATATCTCTTATACTTATAATTATAGAAAACTAGCTTCATTTGAAATATATTTACCTTTATATACGCAAGCCCTTCGGCTATCAAAATGGTATATACATACATGTGCATTTGACAAGAAACTGTGAGACCATACTACCCACAACTGCGTATCTATGAGCCTCTACTAGAATGCTAAACATAGGGACGGGACAGGACCCCGTCGTGCCCAAAACATGAATTTTGTACATCTATGTACCAAAAGAATAATCAGTGGCACCTCCGGGAAAATGGAGTGCTCTAAAATAGCTAATAGCCCCTACGAGTCTGGATCACCTCCCTGCCTACCTGCGGGCATGAACACAGCATCCAAAGAAAACGGATGTCAGTACGAACATGGTACTGAGTATGTAAGGCATGAATGAAATGAACATAACAGAGAAATCATAAGTCATAGATAAAGATATAACTTGCGTACTTTTAAGTATGGGTACATTTCATACATATGTCATGCATAAGCATATCATACGTATTACCATAGCGTATACATCATCACCATATCTCATATACATCATCATCGTTAACCCGCGTCCGGGTAACCATCATATGCCGCCCACTAGTGGTGTCATGCCCGACCCTCTAGGCTCGGTGTAAACATAGCAGCCCGCCTTAGCGGTGACATGTCCGGCCTTCTAGGCACGGTATAATCGTATGCAGCCCGCCTTCGCGGTGACTTGCCCGGCCATTTAGGCGCGGTGGAATCGTATCATACATATATCCATCATAACTATTCATCTCATAGGCATATCATGACTTTGTCATACCTGGCATCATTATACATTAACACTTAAAGTCAACTATAGATATATCGGGGTGATATAAGGTCGAAGCCCCCGATTATGTTATGGAGTAATTATAAGCGTCATATCTCACCTTGGAAGGACTAGCGTTTTAAGGTGAGTGCACATGAAGAAAACATCATTTTTATCGTATTCGTAATATTTCTCTTATCTCATTTGGCTATTCATGAACATAGGCTCTTATTCTTCCGGAATATAGGAATTTTATGAAGAAGGCAGAAAATCATGCATAGGACTCATGCCTTAGAAAGAAGGTTTAGCCTTACATACCTTTGCCGTTTAACTAATCTATCGCTTTCTTGTTCTCCTTTAATGCACGTGTTTCACCTTCAAGAGAATTCGTATCGACATTAGCTAAACGATTACAAGAACGCGCTTACTAAAGCTAGAGAAAATTAGGCAAAGATTCCCTTTGTTTATACTACTTCCTCCATATTCCATATCAACTCCCAACATTCATAATAACAATCACGATATCATAATCAACAAGCATCATTCAATTGCATTGCTCATATTTCACAATTTCACTCCACATTTCCCATAATCATGACCAAAGTTCATTATCGCGTTCTTTCTCATAAAATACTTATTCCATGTTCTAAATGCCATTCATAATGTATTCATAGTCACAACATATTCATATTCATGATTCAATCCAAACTACCACTCAACAATGACACTATTCACCCATTCATGACCCATTTTCTATACTCTTCTACAATCCAAGTGTTTCAACTTATTAATACTTCAAACATCATGAAAATACCATAAAAATTACCTTAGATAGCGTAGAAACAATCCTTGAGTGGAACTACTCCTCTAGCACCAAAACCCTATTTCACTTCTCTTGGGATTTCTTGGCTTGGATGACTTTAATGTGTTTCTAACTCTTGATTCTTGTTGGTTTGATGAAGTTGATCATCAATTTCCTTTGTGTTCTTTTGGATGAGGAGTGGAGAGAATATTCTAGAGGTTTCTTGAGTTGTGGAGTAAGAATGAAATGAAAGAGAGGTCCCTTATATTAATTCACAATCTGTCCCGACCGAGATCTACGGACCAACATACGATTCGTATATTTTCTACTGGCCGTATGTCTAGCCGTAGATCTGGTCCAGTGAGACATACCATTCGGGGCTGAATCTACGGCTGGACATATGGTCCGTGAATTTTATACGGCCAGTATGTCTGGCCGTATGTTGCCCAGCTTTCCGAGACTTGTTCTCGTCGACTCGTTTGATCTCCGATCCTTATGGAACCTTCTTAACACTTGTTCAACACCTCAATACCATTCTAAGGGATGTTATAACTCTTTCTCAAAGTATCATTAGGACGTCATTAACTCAATACTCGAAGTTCTTATCCGACACAAAACATATGACTCGCTTTCCTTAACAATTTTCTTCTCTTACCTCGAATGTCTTTGGAAATCTTAATTAGGACCATTAAAGGCTATTTCTTACTTATCAAAGCATCGTAAACGTCATGCCCTTCATTAGTCTATTCACTGTACGCTAACGGAAAATTTTCGAGGTGTAACAATTGGTTGTTGATATTACATTGCATCGTATCCATACTCATTTCCATGATACTTTGATATTGCATTGTTATGGTACTGATGATGATAAGTGAGAGAGTGTAGCCTCCGAGGTCTTTGTCGGAGAGCGTAAAAGAGAGATGAGAGTTCATGATCTGAGGTCATTTATCAGAACGGAATGAGTGTACGTTGCTCGAGGTCTCTTGCCGGGAACGAATGAGTGCTCGATGCCCGAGGTCATTGCCGGGATGAGTGGTATATGGACTTCATGGGTCCCCCATAGGTTGTGCTATCGAGATGTGATGTTCCATCAGTCAGAGTACATGTGTACAGTGCATATGCATTGCATTCATCATACATACATTATTGCATTGCATTGTACCTTTTAGTTTCCTGTGATATAATTGTGATGTACTGGTTTGGATTGATTATTCTTGAGACTTGGCACAGTTAGGTTTAGCTGTTATAACATAGGTGATGACTTGTTGTGATATGATTAGGATGTACTGGTTCAGAATGGTTGGACTGATACTTAGCACAGTTCGGATTAGATGCTATAACATAGGTGATGACTTGTACTATGGATATGGATTCGTGTTGACTTGTACCTTGTTGTTTTACGTGTTTATCTTGCTTGGTTGTCTTTATATACGTTAGCTAGGCATGAGGACATTCGATGCCCGAAGACTCTTCCAATAATACCTACCAGTACTTGTTGTTTGTACTGACCTGCACTTGATGTATTCTTTTATGAATGCAGAGTACCAGGCTGGATCTTCTTCTACCCCTCGGGGCTAATATTTGAGGATTACTGATTTGAGTCACTTCAGGGTGAGCATGAGGACGTTCGCTGCCCGAAGACTCTTCCTATTATTATGTCTTGCTTCCCATTCTGAGACATGATTTTGAGACTATTTATGTATTATTACTCAGACTTGTAGTATTTGGTTTAGATGCTCTTGTATGACTAGACCAGATACTGGAGTGGATTTCATTTATTTTCACACTTATTTATATTATCTTTGTGAGACTTATGTTATCTTACTTTCTTCTGCTATTTTCTGTCTTTTGTGAATGTTGGGTTGAGGGTTCGCTTATCGAGGTGGGAAAGGTAGGTGCCCGCATGACTTAGCGAAATTGGGTTGTGATAGTGTTACAAATTTTCCTTCCTGGGATCATTCTTCCTCGAATGATGAATAATGACTCTCATAGTCGTGCTTAACCTGCCTAGCATAATCTTTCGCGAGTCTACCTCCCTCATCTCTAGCCGTGAACATTAACATAGATGTTATGCGTAGAACTTAGGATTGAAATCTTATGCACGAATAACATAGACACTGAAATCAATTGCCTCAAGTATCAAGTCTTGAATATGGTTTATTGTAAACAGAGTCATACTCATATGCTTTTTTTTCTTTCTGACAAAATCAATTGAATTTTTTTACCGAAGTAAGCCATTATTTAAGCCAATTCACCAAAATATTTTTTTTTTCGAATTTACAGAACTAAAATCAACATATTCCTCAGTAACGTATTAGGCATTATTTTAGTCAAAAAACCCAACGGGCAAAAATTCTAGTGGTTAATATCGGTAAATTATAATTCTTTACTATGAGTAACGTTTTATGGTTAATACGTAATCGACAGTAACGACTTTAATGAATCCCGGGCAATCCTTGTACGAAGTCTGAAATTGATTGATCCTGAAGTCGAAACACAAAACGTATCTGAGAATAACATTTCTACATAAATCAGGCACGAGCAATCGAATCTTGTAGAGAATCCTAAAAATTGGGAATAATTCTAATTGATTTGCCTATAAAATGTTACCGACAGTTACGTTTAACTGTAAAGCGTGACACATTGCAACGACACACTGCAAAAGTCTCTTCCTCATACTTTTCGAACTGACCACGGATCATTATAAAATATAATGTATGAAATGAATGTTCAACCCATTCGAACAATTTTCAACAAAGCTTCTACTCACGTGGCCTATTGTTGGAACAACATTTATAAAAAATCAACAGGTATGAGTTAATTAAGTCAAATATATCGTGATATGTTAAAATCATAATAAGTGTCTTATTTTAGCGTGTAGGAGTAAAGATGGCCAATTTTGAACATAATGTGATGCTTGCTTTGTACTGGGGTGGGGAAATAATTACTGAAATGAATGGATCAAGTATACTAAAGCTGCCAGAATGAAATAATTATTGAAATGAATGGATTAAATATACTGAAGGTGCCAGAATGATAGTTAGCCTGTCTATTTCAATGAACTATGCTGAATTGGTTGGATTATTACATGAGAAAATAGGGACAAATAGTGAAAATATTCAAATCGATATTTCTGGAATATATCCATTCTCATTTCAAGGTAAAAATACAAGGTTCATTGAGTTTAACAAAGGAGAATGACCAGTCTTTGCTACAACATTTTGTCATACCTCAAAAATTTGAGGATAAGATTGATATAAATATTTTGGAGATTTATTTAAAGACAAAACCAACAAATCAAAATAATGTATTTCAAATGAGTGGTCAGCATGGTTATCACATCAATTTGTTGTCTCAAAATTATGGATTTATTGTAGACACGTGATTTTTGACCTTCCCCGAGGTGTTTCACCGGCTTAATTAGCATCTAATTTTTCTTTATAGTCTAATCTTGAGATTTTAACTTTTATTTCATTTTTGGTAGGTTTGTTTGTGAAAATGAAAAAACGGACAAAAAAATATTCACAAATTTTTAGAATACACGTTTTGTGTCTCAAAGAAAGAAAAATTACAAAAATAGGTTTCTTTTATTCCAGTATTTTTAGTTAATTACTTTTGAGTTTTAATCAAAGATAATTATCTAGGTTTTTCTTATTTTTGGTTTAAAAATAGTAGATTAATATATTTATCCGTTTAACGAAAAAAGAAAATAAAAAATAGGAAAACCAATAGTGTATTGCCACTTGGCAAAATTCCATCTTATCCATACCAAAAAAGCGCATTCCATTGGGAAAGGGAATATTTCATTCTCCTTCCCAAGATATTTTTATTCAAAAGGACATTTTGGGAAAGGTTAGCTAAAAGTGGCACACTATAAATAGAAACCTAGACCTAATTTATTGGGACCTAGACTCAATACCTAGAGACTAAAAAGACTAATCAACCTAATACCACTACAAAACCTAGCAGCCGTAGAGGAGAAAAGAGGGAGATTTGAGTTTTATTTTTCATTTTTCCTGGTTTTTGATTAAAAAAAAAAAATGAACCCCACTGTTTTCAACCATGAAAATACCCCAAAACCTCCATCTCCACCTGAAAATCTCCCTTAAACAACCAACACCTGCGTAAAACATAGCACCTTGACTCCTCTACGATTTTGGGTCCTGTATCTCATTCTTGGATTGGGTTTGAGGAGGTCAAGGTCACTGGTTGGAGTCCGGCTCATGGTTCCGGCGTTTTTGGTTCTAGTCGAGGTTCACAACAATTTGTTTTGAAGTCTATTAGAAGGATCTTGAAGTAGATACAAATTACAGTTGAATATATTGGTATTTTAAGGTCCATCTTTCCCTTTAACTACTCTTTAATTACAATGATTAATCATTTTTGAAATGTTTGTGATAATTGATATCATGTTCATGGATGAGTGATTATGATAATTTTGCTCTTGAATTCCTTTAACGGCTATGACGTTAATAAGGATGGACCAAATAGATTTGAACTACTTATTAATGGGCTGTAACATTTGGGTTTAGATTGATAAAATTAAAGAGTTTTTTGTTAATGGGTAAAAGAATTGATTAGGGGCTGTTCACGTGAAATGGAAAACACCAAATGCCTTATGATTCATGAATTGGGTAGTTGGCTCATGGTCGTAAACAAATGTTGAAGAAGTTTATTGTTTAGTATTAATTTCATCCGTATTTTTAATCTTATTTCTTGTTTTGGGTCATTAAATGTTTCATTATGAATAGGGGAATCTTTTAGTAGTGAATTTAGACACTGTAGTTGTTTTATTGTTGGAAAATTAGGAATTCAATGTTGATAAAAAAAGTGCTTAAGTCAAAGGTTATGTTTAAGATTGTGGTGCTGGAAATAAGATGATTAGGGCTCCAATTGATTTTAAAACAATAAATGGGTTTACACCATGTTCCCTGAAAGTTTTGCTTAAATTATTGAATGTTAAATGTATTGTTGGTTTTTATATTGAATTGATATGAGAGGAAGATGTTTCTCTGCTGCTTATTTTTAATATGGGATGAACACATGCATATTGCAGTGACTATACTTGATTTCATATATTAACTTGTAGGTGAGAGAAGTTTAATTACATAAGCAAATTGTTATTTAGTTTACCTAATCTAATATGTTTGTTTGGGTTTAATGTGAATAACATATCGTCTTGATCGGTGGAATTCGTTCTGTTCTTGCTTTGCTGGTTCAATGTCGAGCAATTGGACCGCGTATCAGTTCGGCCTAAGCCAAATTTAAGGCCTAATTAATTAATAAATGTGAGTTGAGCGAGATGGGGTGCGAATTATTTCAAACCCCGTTGTCTAGTATAAAGAAAAGAGCGGAAGAATCAATTGTGAGGGAGCGAGATGGGTTGCGAACACGTTTCAAAGCCTATTGTCAAAAGAGTGAAAGTTAACCGAATAATAATAATAGTCTCGGATTTAAGAGACAAATAAATGATTTTAACTATAGACGAGCTTTAGGCACGTTTTAAAATGTTCGTCTCGATCAAGAATGCGGTTACGCATCTTATTTTGAGACACTAAAAAAACACAAGGATGCGGTCACTGTAACGACCCTTCCGGTCGTTATGGGAGATGTAGGATCACCCCACAAAATAGAACCTTTCCAAGGGTAGAACGAGCCCGTAGAAACTCAATCGTGTGAGCTTATAAGCTGAAATTTTACTTGTTTGTGGTTGCTGCTTGATTTTCTTGAGACCGTCGGGGGGTGACGTAGGAAATTAGAACTCCGTTGGGAATTCCGAGGCCACAGGTTGATTCGTAGGACGTCTTTATGTATATGTGCATGTTTGTTTTGTGTTTTTGAGGCCTTGGATGAAATGTTGAGTGATAGGGGGAAAAACTGGACAAAAGTCGAGCAAATCCGCCCAAAAAGTGGCCGGGCCGTGGCGGCGACCATCCGCCTTACCATCGCAATGGTCGTACATCTATAGCGGTGGATAGACCGCCATAGCGGTGAAGCCGATCCTATTGGTCCACTATAACGGTCACTTGACCACTATGGCGGGAGCGATGAAATGACCATTGTAGCGGTCGACGAAAAACAGTTACCCGAGTTTTAAACACTTAGTCTCCCATTCTTTATTCATAAAACACCAACACAGTTCCCAACAAGCACCTAGGATGAAAATTCCAAGCTAGGGTAAGAAACTCTTAAGAGATAAGTTTCATCTATTCCTTTCGATCATTCCGTTCCCCTTCACGATTGTCATCCCCTTTGTGGGTCTTTAATGGTGAAATTGAAATAGAAACCCTAGAAATTAATAAACCTTCTAAACTTGATGGGTTATGGTTATTATCACTTAGTATCATCTAAAAGCTTGGGTTAGTTTCTCTTAACATGAATTGAACACTTAGAGCCATAAACTAAGTGAATTGAGACCTAAGGTTCTATAAAAATGGTGTCTTGACCATGAAAACTTGTTTAGTAGGGAATGTTGATAAAATATTGTTATAATTTGATGATTAATGATTACTACGGCCCTTGGTAGGTTGCTTAACACCTATAAAATCATCCACCCCTTGGAATGGGATAAAGGGAAGGGTATTCTTGAATTGGTACTTGTGATTTGAGTAATTATGACTCATTGAGCCTTCTATTTCTAGACTTTGAGCGTTCTGAGGCTTTAAGGAAAGGAAAATCTGTAGCGGAGTGACTTGCGTTGTTCCAGCTCTACATTGAGGTAGGTTATGGTCTACTTGAGTTAGACTTTGGTTAGTTGATTGTATGTTTTGTGAATTTTTTAGGAGAAAGGATGTCTAGTTTTCATGCAAGATATTGTGTGGCTAAACTCCTATGTGAATGTGATTGAGTGATTGTGTAGGCTTCGTGCCACTATTCCTGTGTGTTAACTCTACAGTGGATGTATTGTGATGAGTAGCTAATATGATCTTTTCGATGGTATTGTGACATGAAATGATGATTTGAGAATTGATAATGAGCAGGTAAGAAACGTTGTTCTGTAAAGAGGTATGGAAAGGCACACATGTGACCTAGATTATGGGCTCGAGGTCCAAGGTTAGTTCCGAAAACGAGAGGTACATTGATATGTCCCGTGTCCGAGGTTCGTTCCGGAGCGGAGGTTTGTGCTCAGGTCCAAGGATTGAATCCGGAACGAGTGGTACATGGACAATGGGTCCCCTGCAGGTCATGACTACTGAGCAATGACATCAGTTAGCATGTGTGTACAGTGAGCGTGGTTATTGTGGTAACTTAATTCTGTTGTGGCTTCCGTGGATTATGATCCTTGATATCTTGGTGATTTGATTGTGATTATCCTTGGTTGACTTGTGTGGTTTATTGATATTCAAGTCTGCTGGCTAACTTGTTTATTCTATTGACTTTATGAAATATGCCTCATACTAATTTTAGTCGGCCTATGATATCTACCAGTACATAGTGTTTGTACTGATACTACCTTGTTGCATTCTTTTGAGCGTAGATTGTGATATAGAGATTGCTACCCGCCCTCACATTTAGCGTGGAGGACATTTGCTGACAGATTTAGGGTGAGCTTTTTCCCATGCCAGGCCTCTTGAAGATCTTCTTCGTATGATGTCTTTTCTTATTGTGGACATTATGGATATTTATTAGTCAAATTTCATTCCTTAGACATGTTTTAGATTAGAGTCCTGTATGATGACTTTCAGATTTTGGGAATTTTGTAATAGTTAGAACTTCTGCACTTATTTCAGTATTTTATGGCATGACTTATTTTGCTTACTTGATGCTTGAATGAGTAATAACTGATTAACTTGGTTAATATAAAATCGGACTAGGTTAAATAGATGACTTGTGTGTTGGTTCGCCCACTAGAATTTAGTCAGGGGCGCCGCCATGGCGGTTAGGTCGTGATAGAGTTGGTATCGAGCTTTAGGTTCATCGATCTCGTCGTGCAAGGACATGTCTAGTAGAGTCTTGGATCGGTACGGAGACGTCCGTACTTATCTTCGAGAGGCTACCGGACACTGGAAAACCCTTTCCTTTCTTTTTCTTTCATGCCACTTGATTCCAATTGGTATCCGTCGTATTCAAATTGGTATCTCGACTCATCCTTCATTCTCTCGCAAATGGCGAGAACACGAGCGGTAGCACGCTAGAGGCGGTATCGGGCAGGAGCTAGCGAGAGGCGGCCCCCTCGGGGGCGGCGTCCGTGGTCGACCCTATGCCTCCCGTGTGGTTCCTAATGGAGGTAGCGGGAGATATAGCCGCACCCCCCCGGCCCGGGACGGTGCCGCTCCGCCAGGCCGCGCTGGTCGTGTATACCGTATCTTGGCACAAAGCTAAATTGCTGCATGGGTTAGCCGTGTGCCGGAACTATACCAGCAGTCTAGCGGTGGGGGCGCCATGTGAGTAGGATCCCTGTGTCCGGACGCAGTACGGCCTCTGGGTTCGGAAGCCGGCAACCTGGAGGAAGTTTCGAGTTTTAAGGCCTTTCCGAGGCTAGTTGCAGGGCCGGTGATGACTGGCGAAGAGCATGATTTGTTTTGGAGGTTCACTAAAATGAAGCCTCCTGTGTCTATGGTACTGAGTCAGAGGACACTTATGAGTTCATCATCGACTGTCACGAGTGGCTCCATAAGATGGGGGTCGTGGATAAGTACGGGGTAAAATTTGTGACCTTCCATGTCACGACCCGGCTAGGGGCCGTGACGGGTACCCGGGGCTAATCACCGAGCACCGCTCATATCATTACCCATCGTACTCATCAAGCGTTCATTCATTAATCTTTTACTCAAATCGTAGGAAAAACCATTTTTCACTTCGAAACATAATTACCTTTATATGCATAAGCCCTTCGGCTATCAAAATAATACACATACAACAAGGACATCGTGAGACCATACTACCCACACATACGTATCTACGAGCCTCTACCAGAAAGTTGGGGACATAGGGACGGGACAGACCCCCGACATGCCCAAAACATATATATACACAAAAGAATAAATCAATGGCACCCTCCCGGAATAATGGGTGCTCAAAGTCCGCTAGTAGCTCTACGAGCGTCCGGATCGCCTCCCTCGTACGTTTGGGTGACGAACACGAGCGTCCAAAGAAACGGACGTCGTACGAACATTATACCGAGATGTATGAATGAAATGAATATAATAGAGGAATCATAAGACATAAGATGAAGATATAACCTGCTTAACCTTTAAGAATGGATGCATTTCATACATCTATCATATATAATCGTATTACATGTATCATCATAGCACATACATCCCCATATCATATATCATCATCGTTAATCCGCGTCCGGGTAACCATTATATACCGCCCACTAGTGGTGATCATGTCCGGCCTTCTAGGCGCGGTGGAATCATAAGCAGCCCGCCTTAGCGGTGACATGTTCGGCCATTTGGGCACGGTGGATTTGTATCATCGTGTGCACATCATAGACTTATCATTATTATACATCTCATAGGCATTCATGACCTTATCATAACTTAGCATCATTATACCTTTATCATCAAAATATACATTAGAGCCTGACAATTCATATGGCTATGTCGGGTGACATACAGTCGTGAACCCCGATTACATTATGGAGTGATCATAATCATTATGTCTCACCTTGAGGGGACTAACATTTTAAGGTGAGTGTACACAAGGAAAAGCATCAATGGAACCATACTTAGGATCATTAACCTCATGGACATCGTACCTCACTTTAAGATTCTTTATACTTAACTCATCATCATCATTATTACGCTCGTATCGTATCTCCTTTCTTTATCATATGCGTATATAGCTCTTTATAGTCATGGACTCATAATTTTCGTTATTTAGGAAGATCGTGGAAAAATAGGAAGATTCATGCCATAGGAGTCATGCCATAGAAGGAAAGGATTAGCCTTACATACCTCTTTCGTTTAACAATTCTCTCGCTTAATTGTTCTCCTTCAATGCTCATGTTTCTACCTTCAAGAAAGTTCGTAATAACATTAGCTAATTGATTATAAGAACGTGCTTACTGATGCTAGAGAAAATTGGGCAGCATTTCCTTTGTTTATACAACTCTCCTCATATTACATATCAACTCCTAATCATCCATAAAAACATTCACAATAATATAAGCAACAACCATCATTCATCTACATCATCCACATTTCACAATTTCACTTCAATTCCTCCATAATCATGGTCATAGTTCACTATTGTTTTTCTCACATATAATACTTATCCCATGTTCTAATTGTCACTTATAGCTTACTTACAATCACCACATATCAACATTCATGACTCATTCCAAACTACTACTCAAAATCTCATTATTCCTATCTTTGTGACCCATTTTCTATCTCCTTCCATAATCTAAGTCAAACAATCCTCTCATTACCCAAACAACATGAAAA